>NW_026877036.1:0-21093 GCF_032173495.1 Musca vetustissima | reverse complement strand
TATTTTTTTAAGGCCTACCCAAGGCGTGGATTTATTAAAGAATATTTTTTCAGAGCCTACCCAGGGCGTGGATTTATTAAAGAATATTTTTTCAGAGCCTACCCAAGGCGTGGATTTATTAAAGAATATTTTTTCAGAGCCTACCCAAAGCGTGGATTTATTAAAGAATATTTTTTCAGAGCCTACCCAAGGCGTGGATTTATTAAAGAATATTTTTAAATGTAAATTAAATTTAAACTAATTTTTAATTGAAATTATTCGACTGAAAACAATAATTGTGCTTTCGCAACAAAATAATAAAAACTATGTCAACTGTTTTCAAAGCCTCTATAAAACTGGCAAAAATTGTACAAAATAGGCAATTTATTTATTTAAAAACATTCATTAAAATTTTTGTAGTTTATGACCCCGTTTTAAAACAACAATATTTTTTTAATTAATTAATTTTTCATTTAAATGAACGACCCTAATTTATGCCAAATACAAAACTGAAAGCATGAAATTTATAAATATAATATGATATCAATTTTAGTTTTTTTTTAAAAGAAAAAAAAACTAAATTTAGTTTATTACCTCTGTTTCGAATTTATAGTTGAAGCCTAACAGGTGGTCGTTGCAGTTTTTTGCATTATCGAAAAAAAAATTTTATTGCAATTAAAACACTAAGCATATAAATTATACAGGTAATAGACCCCCGAAAAAATATTTTTTTTAAAAATTCACGGCTGTGGACTTCCAAAAAAATATTTTTTAAAAATCCACACCTCATATAGGCCCCAGAAAAAAATTCTTTAAAAATCCACGCCTCATATAGACCCCAGAAAAAATATTCTTTAAAAATCCACGCCTTGTATGGGTCCCAGAAAAGAATATTTTTTAAAAACCCACGTCTTATATAGACCAAAAAAAACCCAAACATTTCCATTTAGTTTATAAAATGTTTAAAAAGGACATAAATTTAAGTAACGAATTTAATATTCATCCCCACTCTGGCTACATATAAAATTTCGGAAAAAGGGGTGGGGAATAGAGAACACATTTTCCAATACACCATTATTTAGTTAATAGAAGTTCTCTAAACAAAAAAAAAAAAAAAAAAAAAAACTTATTTCCAGACAATGATGTATGACCAGAAATGACACCAAATAGAAAAGGGCATCATCCAAAACATACAACAACAGTATCACGAAGAACTTCAGGAAAGGACTATGCTACAATAACAACAATACCAAAAAAATCTTGAAACCCTTGACATCAACGCAACTGAACTGGCAACATGATGCATAATTTACATGTCTGCAGGATATCTGTCAGACATGTATCATTTTTATGTTATTTTGTCTTCGGGTTTTGTTCGGTGGTATTATTTTATTTTTTGCATTCAGTTTTTTGTTTAGTGGTGTGTGTGTATCTGTGAAACAAAAAAAATCCTGTGTTTAGACATATCAACAAAGGATTGTGAGGTCAAATGGACATCCTTTTTTTTCTTGGTTCCATAAAAGGCGTGGATTTTTAAAGAATATTTTTTCAAGTGTTCATACAAGGCGTGGATTTTTATAGAATTTTTTTTCAAGGATCCATACAAGGCGTGGATTTTTAAAGAATATTTTTTCAAGGATCCATACAAGGCGTGGATTTTTAAAGAATATTTTTTCAAGGATCCATACAAGGCTTGGATTTTAAAGAATATTTTTTCAAGGGTCCATACAAGGCGTGGATTTTTTAAAGAATATTTTTTCAAGGATCCATACAAGGCGTGGATTTTTAAAGAATATTTTTTCAAGGATCCATACAAGGCTTGGATTTTAAAGAATATTTTTTCAAGGGTCCATACAAGGCGTGGATTTTTAAAGAATATTTTTTCAAGGATCCATACACGGCGTGGATTTTTAAAGAATATTTTTTCAAGGGTCCATACAAGGCGTGGATTTTTAAAGAATATTTTTTTCTGGGGTCCATACAAGGCGTGGATTTTTAAAGAATATTTTTTCAAGGGTCCATACAAGGCGTGGATTTTTAAAGAATATTTTTTCAAGGATCCATACAAGGCTTGGATTTTAAAGAATATTTTTTCAAGGGTCCATACAAGGCGTGGATTTTTAAAGAATATTTTTTCAAGGATCCATACACGGCGTGGATTTTTAAAGAATATTTTTTCAAGGGTCCATACAAGGCGTGGATTTTTAAAGAATATTTTTTTCTGGGGTCCATACAAGGCGTGGATTTTTAAAGAATATTTTTTCAAGGGTCCACACAAGGCGTGGATTTATTAAAGAATATTTTTTCAAGTGTTCATACAAGGCGTGGATTTTTAAAGAATATTTTTTCAAGGGTCCATAAAAGGGGTGGATTTTTAAAAAAAATTATATTTTAAGGCGTGGATTTAAAAAAAAATATTGTTCAAGGCGTGGATTTTTAAAAAATATTTTTTTCTGGAATCCAAAAAATGCGTGGATTTTTAAAAAATGTTTTTTTCTAGGGTCCATAAAATTCGTGGATTTTTAAAAAATATTTTTTTCTAGGGTCCATAAAATGCGTGGATTTTTAAAAAATATTTTTGTCTGTTGTTTTTAAGAATATTTTTCATAAGCCAATTCCTACATTGTCCGTGTATTATATCCGATTAATATGTCCATACCTGAAAAGAAAGGAAAAACAAGAACGTTTTTTAGTAAATTAAATTAAATTTAAATTAATGAATGTTAATTTTTAATTAGTTGTAATTTATCTGTTTAAGTAATAAATAGTAAATTCATTGAACAGTACAAAATTTCAAAATGCGGGTATTGACATGCCATGGATTATTCCAAATATTCAATTTCTGAGAATTTTTACGATCAAATCGAACTTATCAAATGCTTATCTTTTTAATAGTTTCAATACGATTTTCTAAACATTTAATAAAAACGTACCAAAACAACAGGGAATGTGTAGAAAATATTAAACACCACTTAAGGGCTACAAATGGTGACAATACTGAAAAACAAGGGCAGGAGCAGTAAAAACACCTCCACCAATAATGACAACAAAAAATAAATTCCCAAACATTAATAACAAAATAGCAACGCTTGGCTTGGCAATTTAAAAACTAAAACACGCACCAATTTAATTTGTCAACAACAGCAGTAGCTACTGCTGCTGCCACCATCCTGGACATCCTTGTTCCTTTTTGGCTGTGTCCAACACCATACGGCTAATGTTATCTACCAGCCGTCATCAGCTCAAACACCAACCCTACACTCCTGAGGAGGAAAACTACAAGTAAACACTCACACTAAAATTGAACACAAACAGAGGGGCAAAAAAAAGAGCGTGGCCGTAGCGTAGAAGTGTCAGCGTTTTGTTCGTAACATCATTGAATCATTCAATGCTCGAGCATTACGAGCACCGTCATACTTAGCCAAATGGCACCCTTCGACACCAGGCAGCAGCCATGCCGTCCGGGCTATGAAATTATGGGACAAATACTTGAGAACAAGCCCAGAAAAAATATTCTTTAAAAAATCCACGCCTTGTATGGACCCCAGAAAAAATATTCTTTAAAAAATCCACGCCTTGTATGGAGCCCAGAAAAAATATTCTTTAAAAATCCACGCCTTTTATGGAGGCCAGAAAAATATTCTTAAAAAATCCACGCATTGTATGGAGCCCTGAAAAAATATTTTTTAAAAATCCACGCCTTGTATGGAGCCCAGAAAAATTATTCTTTAGAAATCCACGCCTTGTATGGAGCCCAGAAAAAATATCCACGCCTTGTATGGAGCCCAGAAAAAATATTCTTTAAAAATCCACGCCTTGTATGGAGCCCAGAAAAAATATCCACGCCTTGTATGGAGCCCAGAAAAAATATCCACGCCTTGTATGGAGCCCAGAAAAAATATTCTTTAAAAATCCACGCCTTGTATGGAGCCAAATCTCTATATATCCTTCGATTTGCACGAAATTTGGCACAGCGTACTGAATTAAGCTAGAATGATGTGTGCTAAGTTACCTTAAAATCGGTTCAGATTTACATATAGCTCCCATATATAGTTTCGTCCGATGTAAGGTAAATTGTGCGCCAAAGCCCCTAAATATCTTTCGATTTGCACGATATTTGGCACAGCTTACTGAATTAAGGCTAGAATGCTGTGTGTTAAGTTTCGTGAAAATCGGTTCAGATTTAGATATAGCTCGCATATATATTTTCGTCCGATTTAATGTAAATGGTGCACCAAAGTTCCTAAATATCTTTCGATTTGCACGATATTTGGAACAGCGCACTGAATTAAGTCTACAATGATGTGTGTTAAGTTTGGTGAAAATCGGTTCAGATTTAGATATAGCTCCCATATATATTTTCGCCCGATTTAAGGTAATGGTCTCTATGTATCCTTCGATTTGCACGAAATTTGGCACAGCGTACTTATTAGCCCTAGAATGATGTGTGTTAAGTTCCGGAAAATCGGTTCATATTTAGATATAACTCCCATATATATATTCGTCCGATTTAAGGTAAATGGTGCCCCAAAGCCCCAAAAAATCTTTTGATTTGCACGAAATTTGGCACAGCGTACTGAATTAAGCCTAGAATGATGTGCGTAAGGTTTCGTGAAAATCGGTTCAGATTTAGATATAGCTCCCATATATATTTTCGTCCGATTTAAGGTAAATGGTGCCCCAAAGCCCCAAAAAATCTTTTGATTTGCACGAAATTTGGCACAGCGTACTGAATTAAGCCTAGAATGATGTATGTTAAATTTTTTGGAAAAATCGGTTCAGATTTAGATATAGCTCGCATATATATTTTCGTCCGATTTAAGGTAAATTGTGCACCAAAGCCCCTAAATATCATTCGATTTGCACGAAATTTGGCACAGAGTATCGAATTAAGAGTAGAATGATGTGTGTTAAGTTTCGTGAAATTCGGTTCAGATTTAGATATAGCTCCCATATATATTTTCGCCCGATTTAAGGTAAATGGTGCACCAAAGCCCCTAAATATCTTTCGATTTGCCCGAAATATGGCACAGCGTACTTAATTTAGCCTTGAATGGAGTGTGTTAAGTTTCGTGAAAATCGGTTCAGATTTAGATATAGCTCGCATATATATTTTTTTGTTCCGATATAATGTTAATGGTGTACCAAAGTGTCCATATATGTTTCGATTTGCACGAAATTTGGCATAGGGTACTGCATAAAGTCTAGAATGATGTGTGTTAAGTTTCGTGACAATCGGTTCAGATTTAGATATAGCTCCCATTTATATTTTCGTCCGATTTTGCATATATGGTGCACCAAACTCCTAATGTTTGTCCGATTAACGCGACAACGTATCAAATTGAGACTTGAATTACATAGTCGGCCCCGTCCGACTTTTGAACATTCCTTACTGTTCTATTTTTCAGATTTGCCCCACTGTCCCACCTTACGCGTCCTTAAGTGCTTTACAACATTTGCTTTCATTTATTTTTTAAACAACTCTTAAGATGAGTTCTCTCCACACGCAGTGAAATAAAAAGAAATCAATAGTTTATATCTGCACTTTTATTATTGACAAGCAACAAAATAAAATAAAAAAAAAAATACAACACCAACATCTTCGCTGATTCCCAACACCAGGAGTCACACAGGGAGCAAAAGATGACTGTTTGTGTCACTTAGCCAAGCAAACATCGGCAGTAGACATCGTGGTGGCTGGTAATCAACATCAGCACCCACTTTGGTAATCACCATTACCGTCAACAACATCCAACACCCATGGACATCAATGGATGGCATATCAAGAACAACAACAACAACAGCAGCAACACCAACCAACCAACAACTGCTGAATTCATGATGACCATGAATGGTGTCGGTTGGTTGGTGTGGGTAGAGATGGCCCCTCTTTTCGCTTCGATAGTTGTGGGTGGGTGTGTGTGTGTTGGAAATCTTCTTTACTACTGTTTCGGATTGCCATAGCTGGAGCTGCTGCTGCTGCTGGTGCCGCTTTTTGCACTCTTGCCTTGACGTTTGTCATCGATGTCGCCAAACTCGTTAAAACGGGTCACGTTCTCTGTTTATCTTTCGAGTACGATTTTAATAGAGCCAATACATAAAACGAGTAAAAGTGTCAATTCGTTTCGTTTCGAATTTTTTTCTTTCATTCGTTGCCCTTTGACAAACAGATAAATACACACACACATACACGAGCATACACCCACATGGTGTATCACCACCCACAAATCAATGCGGAACCCAGGCAAACACACACATACACCCCTTCATTTATTTGTACATATCCTTGAATGGCAGTTCAAAAAAGAAGTACCATCAACAGCAGAAGACAAAATTTTTTTCTTAATTCGAAAAGAAATGAATCATATAAATTAAAAAATCCACGCCTTATAAAGATATTGAAAAAAAATATATTTTAAATATCTACGCCTTATATAGACATTGCAAAAAATTATTTACAAAATCTACGCCTTATATAGATATTGAAAAGAAAATTATTTTAAATATCTAAGTCTTATAAAGATATTGAAAAAAAAAATATTTTAAATATCTACGCCTTATATAAATATTGAAAAACATTATTTTAAAAATCTACGCCTTATATAGACAATGAAAAAAATTATTTAAAAAATCTACGCCTTAAATAGACTATGAAAAAAATTATTTTAAAAATCTACGCCTCAAAAGGTCTATGAAAAAAATTATTTTAAAAATCTACGCCTCAAAAGGTCTATGAAAAAAATTATTTTAAAAATCTACGCCTTATATAGATATTGAAAAAAAATATTCTAAAAATCTACGCCTTATATATATATTGATAAAAATTATTTTAAAAATCTACGCCTTATATATATATTGATAAAAATTATTTTAAAAATCTACGCCTTATATAGATATTGTAAAACATTATTTTAAAAATCTACGCCTTATATAGATGTTGAAAAAAATTATTTAAAAAATCTACGCCTTATATAGATAATAAAAAAAATATTTTAACTAAAAGAAAATATTTAAAAAATATTTTTTATTTCGAAGGCTTATTTAAAAAATCCAAGCCTTATAAAGGCCTCGTGCAAATCGAAAGATAAATAGGGACTTTGGTCCACCATTTACCTTATATCGGACGAAAATATATGGGAGCTATATCTAAATCTGGACCGATTTTCATGAAACTTGGCAGATATCACTCTAGGCTCAATTAAGTACGTTATGCTAAATTTCGTATAAATCGAAAGATAAATAGGGACTTTGGTGCACCATTTACATGAAATCGGACGAAACTATATATGGGAGCTATATATAAATCTGAACCGATTTTCACAAAACTTAGCACATATCGTCCTAGGCTCAATTAAGTACGTTGTGCTAAATTTCGTGCAAATCGAAAGATATTTAGGGTCTTTGGTGCACCATTTACCATAAATCGGACGAAAATATATATGGGAGCTCTATATAAATCTGAACCGATTTTCACGAAACTTAGCACATATCATTCTAGACTGAATTCAGAGAGCTGTGCCAAATTTCGTGCAAATCGTAAGATATATAGGGACTTTGATCCACCATTTACCTTAAATCGGACGAAAATATATATGGGAGCTATATCTAAATCTGAACCGATTTCCACGAAACTTTGCACACATCATTCTAGGCTCAATTCAGTACGATGTGCCAAATTTCGTGCAAATCGAAAGATATATAGGGACTTTGGTCCACCATTTACATGAAATCGGACGAAACTATATATGGGAGCTATATCTAAATCTGTACCGATTTTCACGAAACTTGGCAGACATCATGCTAAGCTTTATTCAGTACGTTATGCCAAATTTCGAACAATTCGAAAGATATATAGGGACTTTGGTGCACAATTTACCTTAAATCGGACGAAAATATATATGGGAGCTATATCTAAATCTGAACCGATTTTTACGAAACTTGGCAGACATCATTCTAAGCTTTATTCAGTACGCTGTGCCAAATTTCCTGTAAATCGAAAGATATATAGGGACTTTGGTACACCATTTACCTTATATCGGACGATATATATATATATATATATATATATATGGGAGCTATATCTAAATCTGACCCGATTTTCTGGAAACTTAGCACACACCAGTCTAGGCTTAATTCAGTACGCTGTGCCAAATTTCGTGCAAATCGAAAGAGATTTAGGGACTTTGGTGCACCATTTACCTGAAATCGGACGGAAATATATATGGGAGCTATATCTAAATCTGAACCGATTTTCACGAAACTTGGCAGACATCACTCTAGGCTCAATTGAGTACGTTATGCTAAATCGAAAGATAAATAGGGACTTTGGTGCACCATTTACATGAAATCGGACGAAACTATATATGGGAGCTATATCTAAATCTGAACCGATTTTCACAAAACTTAGCACATATCGTTCTAGGCTCAAGTAAGTACGTTGTGCTAAATTTCGTGCAAATCGAAAGATATTTAGGGTCTTTGGTGCACCATTTACCTTAAATCGGACGAAAATATATATGGAAGCTATATCTAAATCTGAACCAATTTTCAAGAAAATTAGCACATATCATTCTAGGCTCAATTCGGTACGCTGTGCCAAATTTCATGCAAACCGGAATATATTTAGGGACTTTGGTGCACTATTTACCTAAAACCGGACGAAAATATATATGGGAGCTATATCTAAATCTAAACCGATTTTTTCCAATTTCAATAGGGTTCGTCCGTGGGCCAAATGACCTATGCCAAATTTCATCCAATTCGGATCATAAATGCGACCTGAACTTTGTGTACAATTTAACATCAACAGACGGACGGACGGACATGCATAAATCGACTCAGAAAGTGATTCTATGCATTTTCTCAAAAGGAACCATGTGTCTATCTCGATTCCTTTTGCCTGTTACAAACATGTGCACAAAGACATAATAATTATTTAAAAAATCAACGCCTTATAAGGATCGAAGAAAAAAATATTTAAAAAATCCACGTCTTATATAGATGTTGAAAAGCCTTATATGGGCATCTAAAAAAAATATTTAAAAAATCCACGCCTTATATAGGCTTCGAAAAAAATTATTTAAAAATCCTTATATAGGCCACGACTTTGAAAAATAGTTTTACGTAATCCCAACTTTATTAATTTAATATCTTAAACATAAAAATGAAAATGTATTTGAAAAAATCACCAACTGCTGCCATCTACGGGTTCCGATGTTATTTAACAATAAATATTCAATTCTCATTGTTTTATTTACTGGCGTCTGGAAAAACTTATTATTAACCGCTATTTGCTGTTGGCCAACAGCGGCAGCAGCAGCCTGGCGCTTTTGTCTTCAAAGGGCTGACCGCTTGGTTGGTAGCTGCAACGGTATTTAAACAATATTTTGTTTTAAAATAATTATTTGCTCAGCCATTTTCGGTATTGAGTGAGTATTTTTTTCTCAATTTTTTTTCAAGCATATTGACTGACGGATGATGGTCGGCCCGGATGGTGGCGGTGGTTGTCCCGTGTAACATCTGTTGCGGTTAGGTTATGGTCCGACAAAAAGACTGAACCAAAAAAAAAAATCGAATAAAGTGGCAACAAAAAAAAATTAAACGAAAAAATTACATAAAAATAAACAATGAGGATGGCGTCGACAATGTTGCACAAATGCACACACACACACACACACACACACATACCTACATACGTACATTATTATATTGGCGGTTAATTTATTTATGTGACAAGCGTTTTTTGTTTTATATACCCTTCATATGGTGTATTGAGGTGTACATTAATTTTGTCAATTATTTTTGCAAATCTTGGCCTCTATATATTGAAGATCTGGAGATCAGTTGCTACCCTAAGGCGTGGATTTTTAAATCATTTATTTTAAGGGCTAACATAGGCGGGGAATTTTTAAATACATTTTTGCAAGGTCTATATAAGGCGTAGATTTTTAAGTAATTTTTTCGAGGCATATATAAAGCGTAGATTTTTTAAATAATTTTTTCGAGGCCTATATAAGGCGTAGATTTTTTAAATAATTTTTTCGAGGCCTATATAAGGCGTAGATTTTTGAAATAATTTTTTTCGAGGCATATATAAGGCGTAGATTTTTTAAATATTTTTTTTCGAGGCCTATATAAGGCGTAGATTTTTTAAATAATTTTTTTCGAGGCCTATATAAGGCGCTGATTTGTCATTGTACTCATTGTACAGTCATTGTACCCTCTACCATAGAATGTAGGTTATATTAATTTTGTCATTCCGTTTGTAACTCATCGAAATATTCTATGATGATATAGCCATGTCCGTCGGTTCGTCCGTCTGTTGTAATCATGCTATCTTCTGAAGGAATTGAGATAGGGAGCTGAAATTTTGTTTAGGGTTGCCTTTTGTCTGCAGGCAGGTCAAGTTCGAAGATGGGATATATCCGTCCACGTTTAGGCATAGCTCCCATATATTTGGGGGTTCTTAAGTGCGTTTTTACCCGTTTTTACCCATTGAGTTCTTATTGGATACTAAATGTCTCCAAAACAAATATAAATATAGGTTCACTTTGTCTGGTAGCCCCAATATAACGGTACCTCCAAATTTTCAGTATTTTGGGGGTTAAGATCGTATTTTTCCACCGAATTGGTTGTAATTTTGTATGGTGAGTTCTTAATAGGTTCCAATCTCTCCACAAATAATTATGAATATGGGCCCATTTTTTCGGGTAGGCCCATATAAAAGTACCCCCAATTTTCGGTATTTTGGGGTTCTTGAGCGTGTTTTTCAACCGAATTCGCTGCAATTTGATATTTTGTAGTCGTATATGGTAACAAATCTCCCTACCCAAAATTATTAGTATTCGGCCCCCTTTTTGGGGTAGTCCCCATATAACCCCCTTTTTATACCCTTCAACACACCGTGGTACAGGGTATTTTGTTTTTGTGCATATGTTTGTAACAGGCAAAAAGAAACGAGATAGACACATGGTTCCTTTTGAGAATATGCATAGAATCACTTTCTGAGTCGATTTACCCATGTCCGTCCGTTCTCCCGTCCGTCTGTCTGTCGATGTTAAATTGTAAACAAAGTACAGGTCGCATTTATGATCCGAATTGGATGAAATTTGGCATAGGTCACTTATTTGGCCCACGACGAACCCTATTGAAATTGGGAAAAAATCGGTGCAGATTTAGATATAGCTCCCATATATAGTTTCGTACCATTTAATGTAAAGGGTCCCTATATATCTTTCGATTTGCACGAAATTTGGCACACCGTACTGAATTAAGTCTAGAACTATGTGTGTTAAGTGTCCTGAAAATCGGTTTAGATTTGGATATACCTTCCATATATATTTTCGTCCGATTTAATGTAAATGGTGTACCAAAGTCCCTATATATCTTTCGATTTGCACGGAATTTGGCACAGCGTACTGAATGAAGTCTAAAACGATGTGTGTTAAATTTTGTGAAAATCGGTTCAAATTTAGATATAGCTCCCCTATATATTTTCGACCGATTTTCGGTAAATAGTGCACCAAAGTCCCTATATATCTTTCGATTTGCACGAAATGGGGCACAGCTTAATGATTTAAGTCTAGAATGATGTGTGTTAAATTTTGGGAAAATCAGTCGAGATTTCGATATAGCTCCCATATATATTTTCGTCCGATTTAAGGTAAATGGTGTACCAAAGTCCCTATATATATCTCGATTTGTACGAAATTTTGCACACCGTAATGAATTAGGTCTAAAAGGATGTGTGTCAAGTTTCCTGAAAATCGGTTCTGATTTGATATAGCTCCCATATATATTTTTGTCCGATTTAAGGTAAATAGTGTACCAAAGGTTCTATATACATACTTCGATTTGCATGAAATTTGGCTTAGCGTACTGAATTAAGTCTAGAACGAAGTGTGTTAAATTTCGTGAAAATCGTTTGAGATTTCGATATAGCTCCCATATATATGTTCGTCCGATTTTATGTAAATGGTGCACCAAAGTTTTATATATCCATCTATTTGCACTAAATTTGGCACAGCGTACTGAATTGAGTCTAGAATGATGAATGGTGAGTTTCGGGAAAATCGCTTCAGATTTAGCTCCCATATATAGTTTCGTACCATTTAATGTAAAGGGTCCCTATATATCTTTCGATTTGCACGAAATTTGGCATAGCGTGCTGAATTAAGTCTAGAACGGTGTGTGTTAAATTTCGTGAAAATCAGTTCAGATTTGGATATAGCTCCGATTTTATGTAAATGGTGTACCAAAATCCCTATATATTTTTCGATTTGGACGAAATTTGGCATAGCGTACTGAATTAAGTCTAGAAAGATGTGTGTTAACTTTCGTGAAAATCGGTTGAGATTTAGAAATAGCTCTCAGATATATTTTCGTCCGATTTTAGGTAAATAGTACACTAAATTCCCTTTATATCATTCGATTTGCACGAAATTTGCCATAGCGTACTGAATTGAGTCTAGAACGATGTGTGTTAAATTTTGTGAAAATCGGTCGAGATTTCGATATAGCTCCCATATATATGTTCGTCCGATTTTCGGTAAATAGTGCACCAAAGTCGCTTTATATCCGTCGATTTGCACGACATTTGGCAGAGCGTACTAAATTTAGTCTAAAATGATGTGTGTCGAGTTTCCTGAAAATCGGTTCAAATTTGAATATAGCTTTCATATATATTTTCGTGTATCGTGTATCAATTTTGCTATAAATCGTTTACCATAAATTTTCCCCAAGTTACGCAGACGGCTCTAAATCTGCTCTAATGAAATTAAATTTAGGTTAAGTTGGAGAAAGAGGGAACATAGACATGCCATTGTTAGGATACATATGTACAATATACCCAAAGTGATAAAGGGTATCATATAGTCGGCCCAGTCCGACTTTACTACTTTCTTTACTGGTTTTTTTTAATATTTTTGTGATTTATTATTGTGTTTTTTGTTTTCCAGTCAAGTAGAAAACCTTTATGGCATTTTGTGTTAAAGTAAACAATTGTTAAATAAAATGAATTTTAGCCACCAGCATTTTTTTCCACAGCCACCACCTATATTGACTGAAATGCATTGCAGGAGCAAAGGATAAAAATAAAATAAAACAAGTGAAAAAGCGTTAAGTTCGGCCGGGCCGAACTTTGGATACCCTCCACCATAGATATACTGACAGGTACTTAAAATGAAAATATAGGGAAAATAAAAAAAATGAACATATTTCGACATTTCCACAAACCAGTTATGTAAAACACAATGTAAACTATAAAACAAATTTCAGAAATTTTTAATGGATTAATTTTTAATACACGGTTAAAATGGTTCTAGACCCCATGTTCCTTTGGACCAAATTTGTTTCAGAAAATTTTGATTTCATCCAAACTTTGGCCATCTTATAATTTCTTCCAAACTTAGTTCAAGTTTGATGATGGGGAATACGGGTCCACTCCTTCTGGTACCTCTCACGCAGGGGCTAGGTCTAACTACGGGTTATAGTTCATATATAGTTCATTAGCGAACCTTACGTTCTAGATTTTATCTCGATATCCTCCGCAGGTGATATGATTACAACAGAGTCTTAGAACCAAATCCAAAACGCGGAACAGATTGCATAACTATTTTAATATAAAAAAGGGGGTTATATGGGGACTACCCCAAAAAGGGGGTGCATATCAATAATTTTTTGTAGGGAAATTTGTTACCATATACGACTACAAAATACCAAATTTCGGGGAATTCGGTTGAAAAACGTGCTCAAGAACCTCAAAATAGCGAAAATTGGGGGTACCCTTATATGGGGGCTACCGGAAAAAGTGGACCTATATTTATAATTTTTAGTGGGGAAATTTGGTACCTAATAAGAACCCAATGTACCAAATTTCAGCGAATTTGGTTGAACACCGCGCTCAAGAACCCTAAAATACCGAAAATTGGGGGGTACCCTTATATGGGGGCTACCCGAAAAATTGGACCTATATTTAAAATTTTTCGTGGAGATATTTGGCACCCAATAGGAACCAAATGTACCAAATTTCAGCGAAATCGGTTGAAAAACGCGCTCAAGAACCCCAAAATACCGCAAAATTGGGGGTACCCTTATATGGGGGCTACCAGAAAAAGTGGACCTATATTTATAATTTTTTGTGGAGATATTAAGTACCCAATAAGAACCCAAATTTCAGCGAATTCGGTTGAAAACCGCGCTCAAGAACCCCAAAATACCGAAAATTTGGGGGTACCCTTATATGGGAGCTATGCCTAAACGTGGACCGATAAAGCCCATCTTCGAACTTGACCTGCCTGCAGACAAAAGACGACTCTATGCAAAATTTTGGCGATCTATCTCCATTCGTTTAGACGCTAGAGTGATTACAACAGACAGACAGACGGACAGACGGACATGGCTATATCGTCATAGAATTTTACGCTGATCAAGAATATATATACTTTATAGGGTCAGAAATGATTATTTCGATGCGTTACAAACGGAAAAACAAAACTAATATACCCTCCATACTATGGTGGAGGGTATAAAAATCGCCGCACAACAAACATCATACACTTTGTTAAAAAAATGCGAATAACTAAAAAAAGACACACACACAACAGACAACAAAAATATAATAAAAATTCCAATGAGTTTTATTTTGTTTAAAGCAAACATTGAAACTTTTGGCTGTCTGGTGACAAAATGTTACTCATTTTGTATGGCAGATGGGCACGTATCTCCATACAGATAAACTGAATATCTGGACATCTGGTCTAGCTATGTTCGCTACTTCAGTGGGGGAGAACAGGAAATCCAACTTTTGCCACAAATATTGACAAAATGATGGGGTAAAATCATCTCATCCTCTGTTACTGAAGAAGAAGGAGATCACTAAAGACCTACCATCCAAAAAATTGAATAAAAAATGCTAATTAAAAACCCTTCTTTTCCCCGCCAACTGTCAACAATTGTAGTTTTCTGGCCGTCATCGTCGCCTCATTGAAATCAATAAAAAGAGCAGGGAAAAAACTTTTTTCGCTGCCAAAAAACCATTTCATTTTAATAAACAATTTATATGCAAAATCAAATGACCGTAACGAAGTTTTCGCTTTTTTATTTCATTTCATCATCGAATATAAAAAATTCATGTCAAATGTTTGGCCATTTGTTTGTTGTTGATTTTTATTTATTTTTTTGATGAACTCTTAAATGCCATGGCAAGGCCAAAAATATTAGGACACGTGGTCAAATGTGGGATGACAACGACGTAATAAAACACAAAAGAAAAACAACAACAATCCATAAATCTGCTAGATAAATTTCTATTATGACACATTAGAAAATACAAATAAAATATTCTAGGAATGAATGATTTGCTATTCGACGGGGGACACCAAGGGACATTTGTGTTATATTTTATTACACCAAATTGACATTTATAAGACATATTAGCCAGTAGAAAGATAGCAATAGTTTTTCCAACATACCAATATAAGACCAGTGAGCGGAGCAGTATAGTCGGACGGGGCCGATCATATGATACCCTTCCCCACTTTGGGTATATTCAATAGATGAATCCTAATATATGGGGGCTATATTTAACTTCGGACAAAATTTGGGTCTTTAGTGCAAAATTTACATAAAATCGAAAGACAATATATATAGGAGCTATGTCTAAATTTGAACCGAAACTTAGCACACATCATTCTAGACTTAATTCAGTACGCTGTGCCAAATTTCGCAAATACCCTGGCAAGGCCAAATCGAAAGATATATGTGGACTTTGGTGCCCCACATACATTAAATCAAACGAAAATATATATGGGAGCCATATATAAATCTGAACCGATTTTCACGAAACTTAACACACATCATTCTACACCTAATTCATTACGCTGTGCCAAATTTCGTGCAAATCGAAAAACATATAGGGACTTTGGTGCAACATTTACATTAACTCGGACGAAAATATATATGGGAGTTATATCTAAATCAGAACCGATTTTCACGAAACTTTACACACATTATTCTGGACCTAATTCATTACGCAGTGCCAAATTTTGTGCAAATCAAAAGATATATGGGAGTTATATCTAAATCTGAACCGATTTCCACGAAATTTAACACACTTCGTTTTAGACTTAATTCAGTACGCTGTGCCAACTTTGGTGCAAATCGAAGGATATATAGGGACCTTGGTGCATCATTTACATAAAATCGGACGAACATATATATGGGAGCTATATCGAAATCTCGACCGATTTTCCCGAAACTCAACACTCATCATTCTAAAGCCAATTTAGTACGCTAAGCCAAATTTCATGCAAATCGAAGGATACAAAGGGACTTTGGTGCACTATTTACCTAAAATCGGAAGAACATATATATGGGAGCTATATCTAAATCTGAACCGATGTTCACAAAATTTAACAAGCATTGTTCTCCACTTAATTCAGTACGCTATGCCAAATTTCGTGCAAATCGAAGTATATATAGAGACTTTGGTACACCATTTACATTAAATCGGAGGAAAATATATATGAGAGCTAGATCTAAATGTTAACCGATTTTCACAAAACTTAACACACATCATCCTAGACCTAATCCATTACGCTATGCCAAATTTCGTGCACATCGAAAGATATATAGGGACTTTGCTACACCATATACATGAAATCGGTCGAAAATATATGTGGGCGATATAACTAAATCTGGACCGATTTTCAAGAAACTTAACACACATCATTCTAGACCTAATTCATTACGCTGTGCCAAATTTCGTGCCAATCGTAAGATATATATTGACTTTTGTGGACTACTTACCTAAAATCGGGCGAAACTATATATGGGAGCTATATCTAAATCTAAACCGATTTTCACGAAACTTTACACACATCATTCTAGACTTAATTCAGTACGATATGGCAAATGTCGTGCAACTTGAAAGATATATAGGGACCTTGGTGCACTATTTACCTAAAATCGGACGAACATATATATGAGAGCTATATCTAAATCTGATCCGATGTTCACAAAATTTAACAAGCATCGTTCTCGACTTAATTCAGTATGCTATGCCAAATTTCGTGCAAATCGAAGTATATATATAGACTTTGGTACACCATTTAAATCGGACGAAAATATATATGGGAGCTATATTCAAATCTGAACCGATTTTTACGAAACTTGGCAGACATAATTCTAGGCTCAAGTCAGTACGTTATGCCAAATTTGGTGCAAATCGAAAGGTATATACGGATTTTGGTGCACCATTTACATGAAATCGGACGAAACTATATATGGGAGCTATATCTTAATCTGGACCGATTTTCACGAAACTTGGCAAACATCATTCTAGACCTAAATGATTAGGCTGTACCAAATTTCGTGCAAATCGAAATATATATAGGTTCCGTTTACATTAAATCGGTTAAATATATATATGGGAGCTATATCTAAATCTGAACCCATTTTTCGCAATTTCAATAGGGTTCGTCCTTGGGCGGAATAAGTGACCTATGCCAAATTTCATCAAATTCGGATAATAAATGCGACCTGTACTTTGTTTACAATTTAACATGGACAGACAGACATGCATAATCGGACATGCATAAATCGACTTAGAAAGTGATTCTATGCATATTCTCAAAAGGAACCATGTGTCTATCTCGTTTCCTTTTGCCTGTTACAAACATATGCACAAAGACATAATATCCTGTACCACAGGTTGGTGAAGGGTATAAATAGTTTGTTTTTAAAGACGAATTACAAGGACAAGTTGCCCATATTCGACGGGCCCATCTGGCAACGCCATAACTTTTGACAGAGATGTCACATCGCTTAATGACATACCTCGTCAGTCCAAGCAGATTTTTACCATGGACCAATACTCGCCACGCGAGCGCTCTGAAATAGTTGAAATTTACATTTAACAGAAGAAGTCAATTGTGAAAAATCAACGGGCTTTTAAAACATAAAAAAATGTCTTCTAAGAACACCATTAAGCGTTTATACGAACAATTTTCGACTGCTAAGGCTCTTTCTAATCCGAAGAGGCCATATAAAAGTCGACTAAGGCGATCGACCGAGAATATCGCTGCCGTACGAAACAGTGTTGAGAGGTCCCCAAGAACATCCCAAAAACGCCGTTCTCAACAGTTGGGCATGACTTGGTCCACTTTACAACGGATTATTCGCATCGATTTTCATTTGTTCCCGTACAAAATTCAATTGACGCAAAGAATGTTGCCTGCGGACAAGCCTCATCGATTGGAATGGGCCCAAAGAGTCATCGAAATGGCCGAAGATGACGAGCAATTTTGGAATAAAATTATCATGTCCGATGAAGACCATTTCACATTGAATGAGACCGTAAATAAGCAAAATTGTCGTTTTTACGCCACTGAAAATCCTCGGGAGATTCAAGAAGTGCCTCTTCATGACGAAAAAGTCACAGTTTGGTGCGGTGCAGGTAGTGCGAAAACGGTCATTGGGCCGTTTTTCTTCCAAAATGAAAATGGTCATGCTGTTACCATCAATTAGGAGCGTTATCGCGACATGATGACCAATTTTGTGATGCCAATTATTCGTCGAAAGTGTATGAGGCAGTTCTGGTTTCAACAAGACGGCGCTCCACCGCACACAAGTCGCATAACAATCGATTTTCTGAAGAATTTGTTTCCGGGCTGTTTGATGTCGAAAAGTGGTGATTTGGACTGGCCAACGCGTTCGCCCGATTTGACGCCGCCTGACTTCTTCT
The DNA here is from genome assembly GCF_032173495.1 of Musca vetustissima. Classification (NCBI taxonomy): domain Eukaryota; kingdom Metazoa; phylum Arthropoda; class Insecta; order Diptera; family Muscidae; genus Musca; species Musca vetustissima. Next base: position 2,372 of record NW_026877036.1, on the reverse strand, counting down.
TGTGCGGATATTTGAAGTCAAAGGTTTACGTTAACAAGCCAAGGACCGTAGAAGAGCTCAAGGACTACATTCGTGAAGAAATAGCAGCTATTCCGGCCCAAAATGTTGGCAAAAACGATGGAAAATGCAGCAAAAAGGGCACAATACGTCATCAACGCCAGAGGCGGCCGTTTGAGAGATATCATATTCAAAAATTGATGTAAACAAATCTACTTGTGGGTACGTAGGTTCTTCTCCTGGCTTTTCTTTTCATTGCAAAATTTAGATCATCAAGCTCGACTCGAAAGGGTATAAACAAATCACTTTCAAATGATCACAAAAATTCAAATAACAAAAATTAATTTCAGCCGAGCACGGCTGGGGCTCGAACCTAGGTCCTCGGAGCAACACAAATGTTGCCAAGACCACTTAACGTTCTGAGCCATCAACACACTTCCAAAACGGTTGCGCAAAAACATGTGTATACCATGGAAGCAATTGTAGGTGTGTGGATTAATTATCCATCGCTACAACAAAAATCTGCTTTGAAAAGGACTGTTCCTAGAATGAAGACAAATGTCGAACTTTGACAAATTTGAATTTAATTCGCATATGCAAGATTCGCATCAGGGCGAAGTTGATAGTATATCCAAGAGGAGTGTTTGGCCTTTAAGTTGATACCAATTATATTGTCCGCAGAAAGATAGAGTTCTGTGGTAGTTTTGTAGGGTATCATATGGTCGGCCCCGTCCGACTATACTGCTGCTTTTTAATATATTTTCACTGGTTTTTAATATATTTTTAAAAATTATATTTTTAATCTGCAACAAGGCTTGGATTTTTTAAAAAGCCAAGGGGATTATTGGTGTGTGTTTCTATAGCCCTTTTTTATACCCTTCGCCACACTGTGGTACAGGGTATTCTCTCTTTGTGCATATGTTTGTAACAGGCAAACATAATCGAAATAGACCCATAGTTCCTTTTGAGAATATGCATATAATAACTTTCTAAGTCGATTTATGCATGTTCGTTCGTCTGTCCGTCTGTAGATGTTAAATTGTAAACAAAGTACAGGTCGTATTTGGCCCGAGGACGTACCCTATTGAAATTGCGAAAAATCGGTACAGATTTAGATATAGCTCCTCGCATATATATTTTCATCCGATTTAACGTACATGGTGCACCAAAATCCCTATATATATCTCGATTTGTACGAAATTTGACACAGCGTACTGGATTAGGTCCAGAATGATGTATGCTCCCATATATATTTTCGTCCGATTTAATGTAAATGGTGCACCAAAGTCCCTATATATCTTTCGATTTGCACGAAATTTAGCATAGCGTACTGAATTAAGTCTAGAATGATGTGTGTTAAGTTTCGTGAAAATTGATTCAGATTTAGATATAGCTCCCATATATAGTTTTGTCCGACTCTATGTAAATGTTGCACCAAAGTTGCTATACCTTTCGATTTGCATGAAATTTGGCATAGCGTAATTAATTAGGTCTAGAATGATGTGTGTTTAGTTTCCTGATATAAGGTCCAGATTTAGATGTAGCTCCCATATATATGTTCGTCCGATTTAATGTAAGTGGTGCACCAAAGTCCCCATATATCTTTCGATTTGATACTGAATTAAGTCTAGAATGATATGTGCTAAGTTTCGTGAAAATCTGTTCAGATTTAGGTATAACTCTCATATACATTTTCGTCCGATATAATGTAATTGGCGTACCAAAGTCCCTATATATATCTCGATTTGCACGAAATTTGGGACATCGTAATGAATTAGGTCTAGAATGATGTGTGTTAAGTTTCCCGAAAATCGGTTCAGATTTAGATATAGCTCCCATATATATTATCGCCCGATTTAATGTATTTGGTACACCAATGTCCCTATATATCTTTCGATTTGCACGAAATTTTGCACATCGTTATGGATTAGGTATAGAATGATGTGTGTTAAGTTTCGTGCAAATCGGTTCAGATTTAGATATAGCTCCCATATATATTTTAGTCCGATTTAATTTAAGTGGTGCACCGAAGTCCCTAAATAGCTTTCGATTTGCACGAAATTTGGCACAGCGTAATGAATTAGGTCTAGAATGATGTGTGTTAAGTTTCATGAAAATCGGTTTAGATTTAGATATAGCTCCCATATATACTTTCATCCGATTTAATGTAAATGGCCCACCAAAGTCCCTCTATAACTTTCGATTTGAAAGAAATTAGGCATAACGTACTGAATTAAGTTTAGAATGATGTGTGCTAAGTTTCGGTTCAGATTTAGACATAGCTTCTTATATATATTTTCTTCCGATTTTATGTAAATTATGCACTAAAGAAGCAAAGTTTGTCCGAAGTTGAATATATCCCCCATATATTAGGA
>NW_026877035.1:0-21447 GCF_032173495.1 Musca vetustissima | reverse complement strand
TAAACCTTAGAAAAAAGAGCGATCAACTGATGTTCAGAAGGATTATCCTGACCTTCCTTCACATCTTCGAATGTGAGGCATAGGATTGGGTCTCCAGAAGAGCAGAAACCCAGCAGTCAATCAGCAAAAAAAATAATATATATAGAAGACAGTGGGAAACCGAAGTCAAATGAGTTTTAGAATGTCGGAGCCACGAAGATATAGTGGAATTGGGCAAAGCTCTAACAACAAGAATTAAACAGGCGAAAACAGGGCAAGGTGAGACGGAGAAACAAGAGCAAACAGGAAACGGATGCTGAAAAATATAGATCTAAACTTTCAGTCATATTCCCAGAAGCGGTGAAGAGAATTAGGTCTCCGGAAGAGCTGAAGACGAATGTTAAACCCGTAAGAAATAAAAAAGAGCTTCCCCTCCGCTTATTTAAAGAGAATTCAGAGCCAACAAGAAGTTAAAAAAAAAACTGTCATGAGAATCCATGGACTGGAGGTGGTGAAGGGTGATCTAATATCCTGAAGATTTTGCTGCATCGGAATATTCCGTAAGTATCGGGAATTCTAAAAGAATTGCAACAATTGATAAGGAGCCTCCCTCATATGCTAAGTTTCCCAGTAGGCGTTATAGTGACGATCTCTGTTATACAGTGATCGGTGAGAATAGTGCGCCCGCGAAAAATAAAATAAAAGACCTATAAGAAAGCTATGGATGAAATAAAAAATAAGGTATTGCAGCATCCGCTGCATGGGGAGTACCCCATTGATCTCGGCAGCTGTGAATTCCGCAATTACCAAAGGCAACGATCTTCGCAACAAGGTTGGAGCAAATATTCACAAGACAGAACGCATGCTCAAAGTTATTGGTCTACAGAACAAAACACTGCTTGTGAAAAAGTGGAATGTCTGCCACATAGAGGTGAACGAAAAAGGCTGGCCAAAACTAAGGGTAAGACACACTACGTGTATCAATATTGGAAAGGCAAAGATTGGGAGGAGGAAACCACAAAAAGTAGCGAGAAAGAAATACCCAGCAACAAATTAGGGGGAATGAAGGGAAGGTGACTAAGGATCGACTTAGGGCATGTATAATTTAAATAATATATTTTCAATGGTCTACAGATGATGTGGATATTTTAAATAAAGGTTCAACAGAAGCGTGGATTTCTTAAAGAATATGTTTTCAAGGATATATAGACCACGGGTATTTAAAAGAACAGAAAGGGTTAACAGAAGCGTAGATTTGTCAAAGACCATTTTCAAAGTTCAAGAGAAGTTTGGATTTTTAAAGATTACTTTTTGAAGGGTATACAGAAGGGGATATTTCAAAGAATATTTTCAGCGGTTAACAGAAGAGTAGATTTTTTCAATAACATTTTTTTAAAGGGGTATAAAGAAGTTGGGGATATTAAAAGAATATTTTCAAGGGTTAACAGAAGCGTAGATTTTTGAAGGAGTATTTTTCTGGAGCAGTGTAGATTTTTTAAAGGAAATTATTTCAAAAGCCAGGAGCAGCGTAGATTTTTTTAAAGAAAATACGTTCAATGGTCAGGAGGATAAATTTTTAAAGAATCTTTTACAGAGGTATAGAGAAGATGCGAATATTTGAAAGATTATTTTCGTGGGTTAACAGAAGCGTAGAATTTTTGAAGAGCATTTTTTCAAAGGTCAGAGAAACGGAGATTTTTTAAAGGAAAATTTTACAAAGGTCAAGAGAAACTTGCATTGTTTAATTTTTTTTTAGTTTCAACATAAGATGAGGATTCTTTTAAAGATTATGTTCAAGTGAAGCGTGGGGTTTTTCAAGAACTATCAAGAAAAATCGATTTTTAAAAACAATTTTCCACAAATAACCTAGAGATTCTTGGCGTTTTTTCCAAACCCGACATAGACAACACTGTCCATTATTCTCAAATACTCTCACACTCTCTCTCTCTCTGCGTTGAACTTCCTTGTTGTTCCCTGGTTCTCCGCCAGAGGGTCGGTCGGTCGGTTATCGTTTGTGCAACAGCAAACAACGAACAAAAAAGATTGTGTGTTTTTGTGAAACCGATTGTCAGGCAGCCGGAGAAACCTCAACCACAGCTCGAAGTGCTGCCGCACCACCACTTCGTCGTTGTCGTCATTTGAATATCGACGAATGTTGTTTGTTCTGTGGCGTATGGCAATGATGACTCTCCTGTGGCGCCTCGCTTTTTTGTTGGGTTCTCCGCACAACAAACACACACGCAATATTTATTATTGTTATGTTATGATTTTTTCTGTTCTGTTTCTGTTGTTGTTTTTCCTTTCCTTTTTGTTGGGTTTTCTGTTTCTGTTTTCATTTCGTATCTTTCGGTTAGTGTTACTTCTTGATGGAGAGTGGTGGCGAGAGTCCCTTTTTGCCATGTTGTTGTAGGTTGTGTTCGGGTTTAGTGGTTTTTATGGGACTGAATGTGACGCGGTCAGGCCATCAGAAAACCTCTGCCGTTCCATTCGTTCGTTCGTTCGTCCGTTTACTGTCAAAAGTGTAGAAGGTTATGTCAGCTGTATTATTATGATTAGGCCAGGACGAACGAGGATGACGATTATGATGAGTATGGCTGTGATGAATGAAAGCAGGCTCTCGCTCTCCCACTCTCACCATTTGCTTTGCTGTGAAAAGTGTGATTCTTCGGATTCTCTCAAATAAATCAAACTTTGATTCGGGATTCCTTGGTTTTCCTTCGCGTTCTAAGTGTTAGCGAGGGGTCGGAGGTTGGCGGTATAACTTTGACAGATTGATTGTCGTGTTGTCTTCTTGGTGCTGGGAAAAAATTTAATTTACGAAATGAATAACATTTTTTGAAGCATGGGGAGCAACTTGGGGTGGATGGATGTACGATTTGGATTTTTGTTTTTAGAAGAGGATGTCTTTGGGGAAAACATATCCTACATGAACAGACACACACACGCACACACATGTAATGGGTTTTCAATACCGAACATTTGTAATGATAAATCCACACACATGTCTATGTAGCCAGCCAAAATGCTACAGATGTGCGGCGGATCCACTTCGGAGATCCGTTACAATTTTGTATGTCAGTCAATCTGTTTAAGTGCGGATTGCTCCAAATTTTTGTTGCTGTTGTTTTTGTTGTTGTGGGAATCAAATATTTATTGAATTTGTCCCGACATTTGAAAATTGGTTACAATGTTTCGTTTGGAAACGAAAAATATGTTTTCTTCTGTGGGAGGATTTATTGTGATAAATTTGATACATTTTTTTGTCGGATGAAATTTTTTCGGTGACAGATGTCATTCATTCCGAATGCAGGGAATCACAATTTATGAAGACATGTCTAGCAAGGTTAAGGAGCTAATAATACACAATTCATGGTAATCCGCAGGGAATGTGATAGGTCGTGTTATAGACAGGTCACAAGGTCTTACTATGGAAGATAAAAGGCCATGAAGTCACAAGCATGGATTCTTTTAAAGAATATATTTTCAAGTCTGAATAGAAGAAGTAGTTTTTTAAAGAATATTTTTTATTCTTTATAAAAAATCCACACCACTGAAAGTCCTTGAAAAAATTTTCTTTAAAAAATCCACGCCTCTGAAAGTCCTTGAAAAAATTTTCTTTAAAAAATCCACGCCTCTGAAAGTCCTTGAAAAAATTTTCTTTAAAAAATCCACGCCTCTGAAAGTCCTTGAAAAAATTTTCTTTAAAAAATCCACGCCTCTGAAAGTCCTTGAAAAAATTTTCTTTAAAAAATCCACGCCTCTGAAAGTCCTTGAAAAAATTTTCTTTAAAAAATCCACGCCTCTGAAAGTCCTTGAAAAAATTTTCTTTAAAAAATCCACGCCTCTGAAAGTCCTTGAAAAAATTTTCTTTAAAAAATCCACGCCTCTGAAAGTCCTTGAAAAAATTTTCTTTAAAAAATCCACGCCTCTGAAAGTCCTTGAAAAAATTTTCTTTAAAAAATCCACGCCTCTGAAAGTCCTTGAAAAAATTTTCTTTAAAAAATCCACGCCTCTGAAAGTCCTTGAAAAAATTTTCTTTAAAAAATCCACGCCTCTGAAAGTCCTTGAAAAAATTTTCTTTAAAAAATCCACGCCTCTGAAAGTCCTTGAAAAAATTTTCTTTAAAAAATCCACGCCTCTGAAAGTCCTTGAAAAAATTTTCTTTAAAAAATCCACGCCTCTGAAAGTCCTTGAAAAAATTTTCTTTAAAAAATCCACGCCTCTGAAAGTCCTTGAAAAAATTTTCTTTAAAAAATCCACGCCTCTGAAAGTCCTTGAAAAAATTTTCTTTAAAAAATCCACGCCTCTGAAAGTCCTTGAAAAAATTTTCTTTAAAAAATCCACGCCTCTGAAAGTCCTTGAAAAAATTTTCTTTAAAAAATCCACGCCTCTGAAAGTCCTTGAAAAAATTTTCTTTAAAAAATCCACGCCTCTGAAAGTCCTTGAAAAAATTTTCTTTAAAAAATCCACGCCTCTGAAAGTCCTTGAAAAAATTTTCTTTAAAAAATCCACGCCTCTGAAAGTCCTTGAAAAAATTTTCTTTAAAAAATCCACGCCTCTGAAAGTCCTTGAAAAAATTTTCTTTAAAAAATCCACGCCTCTGAAAGTCCTTGAAAAATTTTTCTTTAAAAAATCCACGCCTCTGAAAGTCCTTGAAAAAATATTCTTTAAAAAATCGACGCCTCTGAAAGTCCTTGAAAAATATTCTTTAAAAAATCCACGCCTCTGAAAGTCCTTGAAAAAATATTCTTTAAAAAATCCATGCCTCTACATCCTGAGACCAAAATAGGCATTTTCTCTCTCCATTTCAATGTCTATCTATGTATTTGTGTGTGTAAAAGTATCTTCTACCCACTTGTATTATTATAATGATTATTAATTGATAATCATCTATAAAGGATGTGGAAATTAAATAAACACTTGAAAGTGAAAAGGCAGAGGGAGAGCAGGACAGAGATTGTCGGACAAAGTCCTTTGGCCCAAAAGAAGGAAAACGAAATAAGCAAATAATTGTGTGCCGGATACACAATAGTACACAATATCGTTACACACAATCATAAACACACACCCATTCACACACCAGCCTAGAAATGTAACTACACATATAGTTCCGTACACCTAACCACTTCCTGTCCCCCGATTTGTTTAGGACTCTGATTAGTAGTGGTAATATGACTTTTGGGAATTATTATCATCATCGCCATCGTCATTGCCATCATGGACATGGTCATTATTATCATCGTCCTCCTCTACGTCGTCATCCTCGCCCTACACGGTCACAACAACAAAATGATTGGGGAATAATTCAATTTAGAATGTCTTAAGTTGTTGTTGTTGTACTTGGACTTAGATTTGTTTGGTATTCAGCAAAGGGTATTGGGCTGGGTGGGGATTAGTGGTTTAATTCGAATATTATGTTCGGAACCTGTGAGTATGTGTGTGTGTGCTTGTGTGTACGTGTGTGTGTAAATGTTTCTCATTATTATTATCGAAGTCCACTCAACACTGTTTTTGATTAGATATTTTCACTAATCACAGTCTTGTGATTATGGGTTATTGTTGTAATATTTGTCGTATTTGTTGTTGTTGTAATACGTAATACAGTTGGGGATTGAAGGAAAAACATAAAACTTGTAATAACTTTTATTTAATAGAGTTATTTCGTTGTTCGGGATATGTGAAATTCAATACGAAAATTAATTTGACTTTTAATGCTGTTGTTGGTGTTGTTGTTGTACGTGGGAAAATTAATAATTCGGTGGTGGTGGTGGTGCTGGTGATAATTGGAAAAGAAAATATTTGAGAATATTAATTAGCGTATCATAGTATACTAATATGTATTTCTATAAGAGGACCTCCTCTTTGTCTTTTATAGGAAGACAGTTTGGTCATGCAGGGTGAGATAAAAAAAAACTCCAACAGAATCAAAGGCCATCATTTTTACTTTTCCTTTTTATACCCTACACAATTATGTTGTCAGGGTATTATAGGTTTTGTGAAGCCCCAGGAGTTTGTAACGCCTCGAAATATTGGTCCTAGACCCACCTTTAAGTATACCGATCGTCATATCTCGACTAGCTGAGTCGATCTAGACATGTGCGTTCGTCCGTCTGTCCATTATATTTTGTAAATACGATACAGGCCACAGTTATGAACCAATCTTCACGAGGATCCAGGTATGGTCATGGACAACGCCTATAATTTTCGGTGATGATCAGATAATAATATTTGGATGAAGTGACCCGAAAACTTAATTTTTTGTGTTTTTTATGAGTCGATTTATAGACCACTATTGAAAGCCGGATCACAACACAACCCACGGTGAAGGGGATCTGGACAAGTAATTAGAATACCTGTACTGAATATTAGTAATATTTGTAGTCGTCTAGTCGGTCAAAGGGATACAACTAATTGCTAAATATTGCCCAAGCTCAGAATATCGAACCATAGAAAATTAGATTTTCGTGGAAGTTGTGTAGGGTATCATATGGTCGGCCCCGTTCGACTACACTGCTCCGGTCACTGGTTTTAAATTCTATTGAATGAAAGCAATACATGTCGGAAATAGCATCAAATTTTAGAATAAGTTTAGATTTGTTCGTATTGGTCACCTTTAGCACGAATTATGGCCTTCAGACGGCCGATGAAACCATGACACGATGCCCGAATGTTGCTCTGCGGTATTATGACCCATTCCCAGCGAAGTGCTTGCTTGAGGTGAACGACACTTCGGTATTTTTTTAGACACAACCCCAGACACAATAGTCCAACGGATTGGTATTCGGAGAATTGGGTGGCCATTGGTGGCGCTGGAAATGAAGCGAGGAACCTCATTGTGTAACCATACTTGGGTGGTGCTGAGTCCTGTTGGAATGTCCAAGGTCTGCGGCCAAAATGTTTGCGTGTCCAAGGCTTTAATACACCCTCCAGAAGATTTTCGCGATAATATTCGGCATTTATACTGATGCCACGGTCGATTAATACGAGCGTAGAGCGACCATCGGCTGTTATGGCGGTCCACACCATCACCATGGCCGGCGCTTGAGTTCTGATGGTCACATTTTCAGCTAACCTCTTTGACAAGTAAACACAATCATTTTGTTTGTTTACAAACTGCTGGACAACGAATGTTTTCTCATCGCAGAAAACCAAATTCGGCAGTTCACCACTTTCGTCCTAGCGAACCAACTCTTTAGCTCTTTTGAGTCTATTTTCTTTCTTTTACGTTATAAGTTCTTGCTCTTTTTGGAATTTCAATGGCTTTATCCCAAGTTCATTTTTCAATATTTGCCGAATGGATTATTGCGATATGTTCAGCTCACGAGCTATTTTTCGGCCACTGCGACGCGGGATTCGATTAAGTCACTTCTTTAATTTTCGAACCATTTGTGCCTATGTTGCTATGACATCTGTCGGACGAGTGGCTTAGAAATTACAGCAGTCTGAAGTTGGTTGCAGTTTGTTCGTCTCACCCTGTATTTACATAAAAAAACATCGTCGTGTTCTATAAGAACACATCATGGTCATCCATAAGAAGCTGCCAGTTATATACAAATACATGGCGAGGATTTTTTATGAATAAGTTTCCAGGGGCCAAAACATGGTGTGGATTGGAAGCAGTTGTAGGTGTGTGGATTAATTATCTATCGCTACAACAAAAATCTGCTTTGAAAAAGACTGTTTCTATAATGAAGACAAATGTCGAACCTTGACAAATTTGAATTTAATTCGCATATGCAAGTTTCGTATCAGGGCGAAATAAGTACAAGCTATCAACATACGACCTTTTTAAAGCCACATATCCCAATGTCCCTTTCCATCGCAATAACTGTAAGGCAATAATATCGGCTTTGTACTTCTTGAGTACATCCGCCAAAGCGAAAACTGCGCCTGTTCTGTACAACGTGCGCGCACATTCCATGTCCAGATTCGCAGATCGTGGTCCTTTATAGGTTTGTGGGGGTCGTCAACATTAGGTGGGTGTGGTTTTCTTTTTCATTGCTTTTTCACAGTAGGTTCGGTTTTTCGAGTGTGGGCAACTAACCCGACGATTCAACCCATTTTTTATAGTTCTTATGTATGAACTCGCGGCACATATTAGTTCACTATTTCATCGGGCGATGAAATTAGCTACCTCAGATGGCACCACGGGGAGGTCAGTGTCCACAATTAAGATGAAAGAGGAACCAAGATAAGCCTGGACTTCGCCAAGTTAAAGCCAATTCGAGCAATTGCTTGGTATCTATCATCCCCAACGAAATTATACATTATTATTTATTTAAAAAAATTAAAATTTCCTATTTAAATATTATTTTTTCATTATTAAAATTGTATAACATGTTCTATTTTAATATTTTATTTATTGATTTTTATTGTTTATTTTTATCATGTCTTTACATTTTTCATTTATTAATATTTTTTTAGAGAACTTAAAACAATTTTTAAATAGTCTAATAATATTTTTTTATTCCCAATCGACTCCATTAAATGTAAAATTTTTAATAATAATTTCTTGTTATAGTGAACCTTAATATCTCCCTTGTTTTTAATAAAAAATCCTTACTTACCTTCCTCATTAGTCCTTCAGGAATTCCATATAAACATCACACTTGTCCAACAATCGCCAATATATTTTACATCTCTGCTAACAACACTGATAAAATCACTATAACTCTGGTTTCTATACTCGCACATTATCTCAACTCTCTGTATTAAATACTCTATCTCAGCTCTCTTTGTGTGTATTGCACTCTCTGTTCTTACATGTTTGATTTTGTCATTCAAAACAATACGCGCGCCACTTTGGAGCTCTATTGAAGATAATGAGAGAGATAATTATGATGTTATGTGAGTGATGCTGCTGCTGTTGTAGTTGTTGTTATTACTGCTGTTGATGGGGGAGAACACTGTTGATGGAGGCCGTTATATTACACGAGTTACGGCGATTCTCTTTAGAGATGAACACGAAGAAGAAGAACAGCAACAACAAAACACACACACTGCTATAACACTGGAATTACACTAACAATAAAGGGAAAATAGAATAAAAAAACTATGCAGATAAACAATGTTTTTGTTTTTTCATGATTTTTTTGGTTTGATTTCGCAGAAATGCAATGATTGGAGTATTTCTTCACTTGTTTTGTTGTAATTTTGATGTTTTTTTTTTTCTTTTTAGGGTTATGATTGCACAAAATGTAGTGGTGTTGTTATGATATTATGATGTGTTACATTTTTTCATAAAAACTAATAAATTAAAAATATTTTTAAAAATCATGGAAATCAGAAAACATTGTTGCTTTGTTGTAATTTGTATTTTTTTTATTGTCGTTGTTTTTTCGTTTTTGTATTTGTGGTTTTATTGTAAACACTAAATTTGTATTTATCCCAAAATGAAATTTTTACGAGTTATCACGGAACACAAACACACGCACTACCGACCGATTGTATGCCGTTAGCCCCATGAAAAAAGAGGAACGAGATGCTTGATTGAATGACAGACGTCCGCGAGTAGGAAGAATCTCTCTGAGGTCATAAAAGAAAAATAATTCACACAAAAAATATTTATCTTTTTCGGCAAGAATTTAAGGTTTCAAAATTTTTTTGTTATTGTGGTTTTTCTTCTTTTTTTATTATCCCAAGAGTAAGAATAGCTTTGGGGATATCCAAAATTTAGCACATTTTTTTAAATAATTGGTTCAATTGGAATTGTAGATAATCACATTTTAATTATTTTTTTCTCCCAGCTAGAATTGCAGATAATCAAGTTTTGTTGTTGTTGTATTATGAAGACAGGAAGAAATCTCTCTGCCCGTTATCGAATAAAAATTTAGCACGACCATTTTTTATTTATTTATTTTCCACTGCAAGAATTGCAAAATTTCCTTTTGTTATTATTATAGGAGGTGATGCAAATGTGGTATACCCATTTGTTTTTAGATTGCCAAATTTTTATTTTTTATCCGATTAAATTGAAATTTTGCACTTAACATGCTACATGTGTTGTCTTTCCATGTATCAATTTGAAAATAATATTATTCTAACAATTTAAGAGATATTTGAGAAAATATTAGAAATTCCATAAAAATCGATTTTAAAAAAAGTGCAGGTAATGTGGTATACCACATGATGTTAATGTGGTATAGTATAATTTTCACTTCCAATTTATATATTATAGAATTTATTGTTTTTAATGAATGCGAATTAGCTCGAGATTTATGTCTGTTAAGATTTTTAACGGATACGTTGAGTGGAACTTAAATTTTTATTATATAATAATGTCTACACATGTCAATATTTAATTTTTGTATGGAGAAGTTGTTAAAACTCATAGCCTTTGTTTTTCATCCTTGTGATTCATGGTAGACTCTCGTAGAGTACAAATGTTTCACATAGTAATGAGATTTTGTCTAGTGCTGGCCTTTTTTCATGCAGAATCAAGGTATACCACATTACCTACACTTGTGTTTACTGAAGAAATGTCTAGTTTTTTTTCCAAATTGGTGATTATGTGGTGCAATCGCGCATATTATTTGATTTTTAGTTCATACTGATTATTTTAATGCTTTAGTAATAACGATTAAAGTACATCCGTAAAACAAAAAATTATTTTTAAACTTCAACCGAAAAAAAGTCAATTTCATGAAAAATTTTATTTTTGGTACTGATTCTCAACGTGATTTAAATAAATTAAACAGGTCATTGCTATCTTATTTTTTTGAGAACAGCAAACTATAGAAGATGTTTTAGTTATTCTAAAATTTTCAGTTTACAAAAAAAGTGACTATACCACATTACCAACCTATACCACATTTGCATCACTTCCACTATTCTTTTGTTGTTGTTTTTTCTCATTTTTTCATTTGTTATTGTTATTATTATTTTTACACGTATTGCGAATTACAAACACCAGCAGCATCCATCCAGCATCCGTTCCATGGACAACACGTACAATAACATTGTCAGCAAGATTTCCTCTTCACTTCGTATTTTTTGTTATTGCTTCTTCTTCTGTTTCATTTCTTCTTCTTCTTTTACATTATGCTGCATATCGCGACAACAACAACAAGAAACACGAATAAGTACACATTGTATCTTGTAAATTTATGTTACACTTTTTGTTGTTGTTGCCTTTGTTGTTTTTGTTCCACACAACACACAATGTACCCGCACATCATCAGCATCGCAGACCGCACATCTCACATTCCGGCGGTGTATTTTTTTCGCCACTTTATTTTTGCCTAATAACCATTTCCCCCCACCCCGAACGCAATGTTACATTTTTTTGTTGTTGTGGTTGCTTCCTTGTTGTTTGGCTGCCTTGATTTTTTCGGCACACACAAACGAAGACGACTGCACGCACACACACACTCGCCTATCCGCGACGACGGCACACTTGCAAACTTCGTTTTGCACTTGTTTTTTTACCGCATTAATTTCTTTCTTTTCAGAAAAACTTTCTATATTTTCCTCTTATATTTTATTTATTAAATACAATTTTCACATTTTTTGGAAATAATTTTCACTGAAATTTAGTTATTTTCCCAATTTCACGACACAAAATAACTTTGTTGCTTTTCACCCGATTGACGTCTAAAATAACACTTAAGGCTGCTTACGGTCCTTTTTGCACAGATAGATACTTTATCGCAATTATCTTTTTTGGCGCTCAGGCACTGGCACGCTCTCTCTCATTGCTGGCTGGCTCTCACATCAAAACAAATGTGTGTGAATGTGTGGTTTAGCCATTGGCCGTTAGATGGCTCTGTTGTATGGGGGGCATATGGTGAGAATGTGAGACTTAAGATGACAGTTAAATACAACTCTGCGTTACATGTAAACAAAAATAAAACACAGTGGGATAAAAGATTGAAAACATTTTTTACATAATAAAATAAATAAAAAAATGTATTAAATAATTTATATATAATATTGTAAAAATTTATATATAATATTTAATAAATATAAATTTATAAAGTAAAAATAAAAAATTAATCTACACTAATAAAAGAGAATGATTTAACGATTCATTAATGCCCATACGAAACGACTGTAGCTAGAATCTTGAAATTTTGGATGATGGTCATTCTTGGTCCAAAGGTGAAAGATAAGGCTGGGATTTTGGAAATTTGTACTAGAACGGTACGAAAAGTACTAAGTGTGATTTGTATTTGCCCAACCGGTGGAGCTACTTACTTACTTAGCTGGCTTATTACAGAACGGCTGTTACATAAGCCGAGCTTAAATAAGATTTCCAAGCGCGTCGGTCTTGTGCGCAAATCCACCAATTTGGAAGACCACGTTCCAAGATATTGTTTTCTAGCTGGTCTTTCCATCCAATTCGTGGCCTTCCCCTTCTACGGGAACCATCAGTAGGCTCGTTTTTATATGCCTTTTGAGCTGGGGCATTCTCATTCATCCGCACAACATGGCCTAGCCACCGTAGTCGCTGTAGCTCAATACGACTGACTATGTCGATGTCCGCGTATAAATTGTAGAGCTCGTGGTTCAAACGAGTAACATGTGTTGTTTGGTGTATAGAGTGTCATTTCTGTTCACCTTTGCGTCTCGTATGACCTTTTCCAGTAGGATGTTAAAAAGATCACACGACAAACTGTCACCTTGTCTGAATCCTCTTTCGGTATTGAAGGGCTCCGATAGGTCCTTTCCTACTTTTTTTATTTTGGAGGCACAAATCGAGCTGGAATCCTGAAATTTAAAATTTACATTACCGTCGGAGTTTACATTACCGTCGGAGTTTTGGGAATTTTTTACTGATATGTACGAAAATTACTAAATCGTACTATAATTGGTACAATTTGGATTTGAATGAAACGATAGAGCGGAAACAATGACATTTTGAGTCAGAATCACTGTAGGGGTGTAGGATTGGGGTCTGGATTCAGTTTAAGCAATTTATATTTATGGGTACTAAATTTGGTACAATTTGAATATTAGGCGAACCAATAGTGCTGGAATCATGAAATTTGGAGTCATGATTACTGTTGAGGTGTAAGATCGAGATATGTAGGAAGTCTTAAAAATTTTTACTGATGTGTATTAAATTTGGTACAATTTGAATTGTGGGCGAACCGATAAAATTGGAATCCTGAAGCTTCGAATTAGGATCACTGTGGGGGTGTATGATTGGGGTATGTGGGAAGTTTTTGAAATTTGTACTACTGTGTACTAAATTTGGTACAATTTAAATTGTGGATGGACAGATAGGGTTGGAATACTGAAATTTGGTTTTAGAATCACTGTGGGGATGCAGGATTGGTGTATGTAGAACATTTTGGAAATTGGTACTACTGTGTATTAAATTTGGTACAATTAGAATTGTTGGTGAACCGATAAAATTGGAATCCTGGAACTTGGACTTAGCATCACAGTGAGGGTGTAGGTTTGGGGTATGTAGAATGTTTTGGAAATTGGTACTACTGTGTACTAAATTTGGTACAATTTGAATTGTGGGCGAACCGATAGAATTGGAATCCCGAAGCTTGGATTTAGGATAACTGTGGGGGTGTAGGATTGGGGTATGTAGAAAGTTTTGGAAATGGATACTACTGTGTACTAAATTTGGTACAATTTGAATTGTTGGTAACCGATAAAATTGGAATCCTGGAACTTGGATTTAGGATCACTGTGGGGGTGTAAGATCCGGGTATGCAGGAAGTTTTGTTGGATGGTTGAGATGGGTACTCTTGGAAATAATGTGTGCTAAATGGAACAAAATTTTGTACAATTTGGATTTAGGTGAACCTTAAGAGCTCGAATCATTGTGCTCAAATTTAATTTATGGTCGATATTATTGTGTGGATTGCTTAGTTTTTCCGACATAGGCAGTTTTCTGTGAAAATAATATAATATGTTAATACATTTTTAAAAATATATTCCACATTCGCTAACGAAGTAGCGGGCATATGCTAGTATTATATAAGGCGTGAATTTTTTAAAGCATATTTTTTAGGGTCTACACAAGCCGTGTATTTTTTTTAAGCATCTTTATCAGAGTCTATATATGGCGTGAATTTTTAAAACATATTTTCAGGGTCTATATAAGGCGTGGATTTTTAAAGAATATTTTTCAGTGTCTTTATAAGACGTGGATTAGATTTCTTAAAGCCTATTTTTCAGAGTCTATATAAAGCTTGGTTTTTTTAAAGCATATTTTTCAGAGTCTATATAAGGCATGGATTTTTAAAGCATATTTTCAGGGTCTATATAAGGCGTGGATTTTTAAAGAATATTTTTCAGTGTCTTTATAAGGCGTGGATTTTTAAAGCATATTTTTCATGGTCTATATAAGGCGTGGATTTTTTAAAGCATATTTTTCAGGGTCTATATAAGGCGTGGATTTTTTAAAGCATATTTTTCTGGGTCTATGTAAGGCTTAGATTTCTTAAAGCCTATTTTTCAGAGTCTATATAAAGCTTGGTTTTTTTAAAGCATATTTTTCAGAGTCTATATAAGGCATGGATTTTTGAAGCATATTTTTCAGAGTCTATATAAGGCGTGGATTTTTTAAACCACATTTTTCAGGATCTATATAAGGTGTGGATTTTTTAAACCATATTTTTCAGGGTCTATATAAGGCGTGGATGTTTTAAAGCATATTTTTCAGGGTCTATATAAGGCGTAGATGTTTTAAAGCATATTTTCAGGGTCTATATAAGGCGTAAATTTTTCAAAGAATATTTTTCAGGGTCTATCTAAGGCGTGGGTTTTTTAAAGCATATTTTCAGGGCCTATATAAGGCGTGGATTTTTTAAACCCTATTTTTCAGGGTCTATATAAGGTGTGGATTTTTAAAGCATATTTTTCAGGGTCTATATAAGGCGTGGATTTTTTAAACAAAACTTTTCAGGGTCTATATAAGGCGTGGATTTTTTAAACCATATTTTTCAGGGTCTATATAAGGCGTGGATTTTGTAAACCCTATTTTTCAGGGTCTACATAAGGCGTGGATTTTTTAAACCATATTTTTCAGGGTCTATATAAGGCGTGGATTTTTTAAACCATATTTTTCAGGGTCTATATAAGGCGTGGATTTTTTAAAGCATATTTTTTAGGTCTTTACCAGACGTTTATATTTTAAAAAATAATTTTCAATTTCTTCAAAGAAATGTTCCACAAAAGTAAAAGTGGAAATATGATTGTATTTCATTTTTAATTTTCTTTATTTATATCCACTTAATAATCGTTATTTATTTTATTTTTTTAGTTTAGTTTAAAATTACATCATTCAATATGGTAACAGTTATGATAACTATAAAATTGCAATAAATTATTTTTTTTTAATTAAATACATTTAAATATATTTTTTTAATTAATTTTTATACATATCGCAAAGGACCTTTTCCATCGGTGTATTACCAATGGTCCTTTGAAAATAAATTAGCTCGATTTTATGTGAATTTATCGCTCTCAGTAGCGGCAACATTAACAGTAAACGTCCAAAGCGGGCCACTTGCGCAGTAAACTGTGATTTGGTGTGCTGTGCCAACATAACCTAAAAGAAGACGAAGAAATTAATTTTTAATTTTTTTTTTAATTATTATAAATTTGTTAAAGTTCCTTTACTTACATGTGCCTGATCTTGTAAATTTTCAATTTGTGCCGGCTCCTTGAGACCCCTGGTCTCTGGGCGAAATAGCACAATGGCCTTAAGGCAGGCAAATTCGGCGGGATCAACAATGACTGCCTTGAATTTGCAGAAAATTTCATATAGGGTGCGAACATCGGAGGCAATCTGAAAGAGGGCAGAGAAAAAAAAAAATTTTAATTGCTTGTAAATAATTTTTTTTTTTTGTATATTTTATTGAAAATATATAAAATCTTTTTTATAAATCACAATACTAGAAAAAATTGGTTTTATAAAAAATTGTCTCATTTTCAGTAATAATTTTTTCGTTCTCAACTGTTTTATTATGAAACATTTAAATTCAAATATAAACAGCTGTTTATATGGTGCGGAAATTCACAGTTGCAAACTCTCTCGCTCATTCACATTTTTTCTCTCAGCACAGCGACTCCTTCTTCGCTAATCATTCACAATACACACATACCCAATCTCATATGGATGAGAGATTGATATGAAGCCGTTTTTACATCACATGTAAATATGGCCTTACCATGTTTACATTTGGTAGACTTTGTATGGGTTCTGCAATTATCTACACAACACATCATTGGATCCGGTCTTGGCTACTGAACACAGCTAAGGAAATGGCATATGTTTGAGTACGAAACACAGCCCATACCCAATAGGAAATATATCGCGAATCAACATGAAACACATGTAGTTTGTGTCTGGACTAAACACGGACCCATGACAATTCTATCATAAACAAAAACCTTTCATAAATGGTAATAGAAGCACCAAAGGAAATTTTTTTCAAAGGACAATAGACTTATTCAAGGAATATCTCGAGGACTCACAGAAGCCTGGAATTTTTTGGAAATATTTTTAGAACTCTCAGAAGCGTAAAATGTTTAAAAAATAATTTTTAAGGACCTTTAAAAAATAAAAATCTTCAATGATTTTTAAAAAAAAAATATTTTTCAAGGATTCACACAAGGCGTGGTCATTTTTATGAATATTTTTCAAGAACTCACCAAAAGGCGTACTATAGGCATGGAAGTTTTAAATACAATTTTAAGGACTATGTCATAGTTCTTGGATGGGGATTTTTAATAGAATATTTTTTAAGGATTTTCAAGCATCAAAAAGGCTGGGAATTTAAAATAGATTTTTGACAGATTCTCAAAGACTGTAGGTATGGATTTTTATCCTTTTCAAGGACTACAGACGTGATATTTTTTAAGACATTTTTAATATATTTGAATCCACAAAAAAGGCGTGGTTGCTGAAAGTTCATTTTGAAAGACAGTTTTGAAGGACATTTTTCTTACGAATTCGAATAAAAGATTTCAATGACAATACGCGTGGATTTTTAAGGACAACTCTTAAAGGATTTTTTGAAGGACATTTATTTCGATTTTGTCTAGGAGTATAGGTGCAGATTTTAAGGGTAAATTTTGGGATTTTTAAAGACAGATTTTAAGGACTAAAGGAGTAAAGGAGCAGATTTTCAAGGACATTGAAGCTTGGTTTTTTTCAAGTATGTTCATGATATTTAAAGACACGCGGGAATTTTTAAGGACATGGCTTTTTACGACATTTTTCTAAGGACTTTTTTTCCAATTACTACAGTCGTAGATTTTTAAGGACAATTTTTTTCAAGGACAATAAGCGGAGATTTTTATGAACATTTTTTTCAAGGACTATAGGCGTAGATTTTTAGCGACATTTTTTTCGATTACTATAGGCGTAGATTTTTAAGTACATTTTTTTTCAAGGACATTTTTTCAAGGTCTATAAGTGTAGATTTTGACGGACTTTTTTTAAGGACATTTTTTTCTAGGACAATAGGCGTATATTTTAAGGACATTTTTTCAAGGACTATAGGCGTAGATTTTTAAGGATTTTTTTTCAAGGACTATAGGCGTAGATTTTTAATGATATTTTTTCAAGGACCATAGGCTTAGATGTATAAGGACATTTTATTCTAGGACTAGATGATGTTTAAGGACATTTTGTTCAAGCACTATAGGCGTAGATTTTTAAGGACATTTTTTCCAAGACTATAGGCGTAGATTTTTAAGGACATTTTTCCAAGACTATAGGCGTAGATTTTTGAGGACATTTTTTTAAGGACTATAGGCGTAGATTTTTAAGGACATTTTTTCAAGGACTATAGGCGTAGATTTTTAAGGACATTTTTTCAAGGACTATAGGCGTAGATTTTTAAGGACATATTTTTTCAAGGACTATAAGCGTAGATTTTTAAGGACATATTTTTTCAAGGACTATAAGCGTAGATTTTTAAGGGCATATTTTTTCAAGGATTGTAGGCGTTGATTGTTAAGGACATTTTTTTAAGACTATAAGCGTAGATATTTAAGACATTTGTTTTTCAAGGACTAGATTTTTGAGGACAATTTGCGGATTTTTAAGGACATATTTTTTCAAGGACTATAGGCGTAGATTTTTAAAGACATTTTCATGGACCATAGGCGTAGATTTATAAGGACATTTTGTTCAAGCACTATAGGCGTAGATTTTTAAGGACATTTTTTCCAAGACTATAGGCTTAGATATTTAAGGACGTTTTTCAAGGACTCTAGGCGTAGATTTCTAAGGACAATCTTTCAAGGACTATAGACGTGGATTTTAAGGACATTTTTTCAAGAACTATAGGCTTAGATTTTAAGGACATTTTTTTCAAGGCCTATAGGCTTAGATTTTTAAGGACTTTTTTTCAAGGACTCTAGGCGTGACAATCTATAGGCGTAAATTTTTAAGAACATATTTTTTCAAGGACAATAGGCCTAGATGTTTAAGGACATTTTATAAGGACTATAGGCGTAGATTTTTAAGGACATATTTTTTCAAGGACTATAGGCGTGGATTTTAAAGGACATTTTTTTCAAGGACTATAGGCGTAGATTTTTAAGGACATATTTTTTCAAGGACTATAGGCGTAGATTTTTAAGGACATATTTTTTCAAGGACTATTGGCGTAAATTTTAAGGACTTTTTTTTCAAGGACTATTGGCGTAAATTTTAAGGACTTTTTTTCAAGGACTATTGGCGTAAATGTTAAGGAAATTTTTCCAAGGACTATAGGCGTAGATTTTTATGGACTTTTGTTTCAAGGACTATATGCGTAGATTTTAAGGACATTTTTTCAAGGACCAAAGGCGTAGAGTTTTAAGGACATTTTTTCAAGGACCAAAGGCGTAGATTTTTAAGGACATATTTTCAAGGACTATAGACGTATATTTTTAAGTACCTTTTTTTCAAGGCGTATTACTTAAGGACATTTTTTCCATCGATGAAGCTGTATATTTTGTAAGGACATTTCATGATGGATTTTCAATGATCAAAGTTTTTATTTTTAATGACATTTCTTCAAAGATCAAGGGGTATTATTTTAAGTATAAAATCCAAGTTTCAAGGATTTTATTTCGAAGGATATTTTTGTTAATAAATGTGATTTTTAAGTGACATTTTTCAAGGATCTAGGGATATATTTTATAAGGACATGTTTCCAGGATGAAGTCTTAAATTTTTATGGATATTTTTTTAAAGACTTTCAAGAACTATGTACTTAGTTTTTTAAGGACAATTTTGAGGCTTCGATTTTTTTTTAAATTTTTTCAAGTACGATTTTTTCCAAGTACCTCTATTGTTTTTTTTTTTTTTTTTGGAAGACCTACGATTTTTGTGGGTCCTGTGGATTTTCATTTTTCTTACCTCTTCCTTGGTCATACAATTATTATTCCCACTGCCATTGGACGATGCCTCATGGTTATTACAATGTTCCGTCACCGAAAACAGGTGGCAATTGGCCACATCCAGCGGCAGACACCATTGTATGGCATTCAGCAGGAATAAATCCGACCAGGATTCTTCCAGCAAAATGACCTGGAAATAAAATTATAAAAAAGAAGGATATTTAAAGGACTCTTTCTATAACAAACAAATCCGAAAAAAAATTACCTGATCCCTAAACGAAAGTCCCGCAAAACTGGGCAGATTTTTGGCCCATTTCACGGCCATAAACAGAAGTCGAGCACTGGTCTCATAGACCGTCTCGTGTTGTTGGACATAAAGGTTAGAGGACATGATTTGGGCTATGTCAAATTGCATCAAGGATTTGTCACCATTTGCCATCGGTTCGGGATCATCGTCCTCGTTGGTGACATCAATTGAGTCGTCTGTAGGGAAAGATGGAGGAGGAAGAGAGAGGGGGAGGAAGAGAAGGAGGGGAAGAGACAGAGAGGGAGGGAAAGAGAGAGAGAGGGGTAGGAGAGAGAGAGAGGAGATTTTATTTCTAATTCTTTTTTTGGTATGTCCCGTTTTTGAGTCTTACCATCATTATCCATTATGGGACTGGCGGAACTTATGGACGACACACTGCCACCACTGATGACCTCCTTTTTGTTGTTGTTGTTCTCATTACTGCTATTGTTGTTGTTTAGAGCCACTGCTGCAGCAAACGAATGCAAATGTAAGTAGGGATCCTGTCGCACATAAAACAAATTATGCGGACCACACTTACCATTTTCGGGTGGTGGCGAACAGGGATCTATGGAATTGCTGCTTGACGAATTGGAGGAGGACGAAATGGTGCCGCCACTCGATGAGAGATCAAGATAACGTTTATCTTTGGTGGTAACACTGTTCGCATGGCTGTTGTTGTTGGCGGCAGAGTGGTAGAGGTGATTGTTGTTGAACATGGGAAAACCACCAGGACCACCGGCGCTCTGATTCATGCCCGAGGACAATTGCATTGAGGTGGCGGCCGCCAAGTGATTGTGATGTAATAGACGTCCTGTTGGCAGGCCAGAAAGGGCTGCAGAGAAAGAAAACAAAATGGGTGGTTAATTGAAATACTTAGGCGGAAAAGTGCCCGTACAAGGTGCGAGGAGGATGAGATGAGTAGAGGTAGATCAAAGCACGTTTTCACACTCTTGGCCCCCATAGGCATTTCATCCCCACCCCACTCCTCTCCAGAAGTTTCCAAAAGTAACATCATTTGTAGCTTTCTTAACACTTACATGGTGGCGGTAGTAAAGCAGGTCCATAGCAAGGCGGCGACAATAAAACGGGTGGTCTACAAAAATGGCCCAAAGGTAGGAGAGAAAACCAGGTTGAATCATTAGCAAGAATATGCAAAACTTAGTTCTCACACACACACTCTCCGACTTACCCAAAAACGCCCACGGCCACGGCTGCCTCACGCAAGGCCCTTCCATGCTCCATCTCCCGCAGTGTCTCTGGCCGAATGGTGGCGGTGTTTCGTGGTTGACGTTCATTTTGCACGGCTGTAATTGGTAACAGATGAAAAGGTTAGTTAGTAGACAATGTTATGTGTGACAGGGTGTGTGTATTAAATAAAATTCCCCCTCCCCCTTTCCCCCCTCCCCTGCTCGGTCACCATATGTGCCTGTGATTTTATTTTTATGATGAATTGTTTAGCCATCCTGTTTAGCGGGTTATTGTGGTAACATCAATGAGGTGAAGGAGGGGTGTGTGTGTGTGTTTGCGGAATTTGATGAGCTCTCTCTCGGGCTCAGCAGGTTGTGTGTGTGTGTCTGACTACGAATTTATGCATTTGATGGCATTTCATTGCGGGACTATTTTCTGGTTACGTAATCAATCTCAAACAGTGCAGCATCACTGCAGTCGATAGTGAGTGGGTTGGTCACCGTAGTGGGCGTGTAATGATGTTGCTGGAGATTGGAATCTAATTTGTTGTCAAGTTTTATGGAAATTTTTTTGTATGCGGCAGTGATGGGAAAATTTATATTTCGATGGGGAATTTTCTCACGATGTGGATTTTTAAAAATATTTTTTACAGATCCACACAAGGCGTGAGGTGGTGTAGGGGATGC
>NW_026877034.1:0-21212 GCF_032173495.1 Musca vetustissima | reverse complement strand
TTACCCTGCATGTCATTAAATATGCAAAGTGTTAATGTTCCATGTTGCCTGCCAACCTTATTTAAGGGAACCCCCCCCATTCTCGATTTTTTATTTTTAAGATTTTAAATGGGCTGGTAAATGAATACCAATGCTTGTTAAGGTTTGTAACTTTGCACATATATATTTGAAGATTTAAAGAGGAAGAAAAATAATTTACAAAAAAATTTTGTTGTTGTTTTGTTGTTGTTTTTTGTGATCAAAGAAAAGTCCTTATTTTTGATGGCGGGCATGATAACTCCTCACTGGAACATCGGAATCCGAAAATTCCAACGGTGTTAGAAAGAGTACATGTCTGGCTCTCGTATGAACTAGGATTATTGACTTCGCTCTAAAATTAACAAAATGGCGGACCTTTGAAAAAATATTTTTGGAAAATCTCCGATTTTTTACCAAAAACCAAGTTAAAAAATAAGGAAGATCTTCACCGATTGGCTTTATCCTAGTTCATACGATAGCTATACACTCACAGAGAAACGTGTAAAAATTTGAAATCAATTGGGTTATTAGTTTTTGAGTTATCGTGCCCGCCATTCGCAAAAAAATGTTTAGAGAAAAACGCGTTTAAAGTTTGAGAAGCCCTTCAGCCGTCACTTGATGCTGACACAATAAATCGGCTATATCTTCAAGAGTTCTTGAGATTTTTACTTGAAAATTTGCAGGGACATTCTTGAATTAGTGTAGATTGGAATTAAGTCAACAAAAATTTTGACCCCGAGAATGGGGGGGTCCCCTTAATTAGAATTTAGCACATGAGAGATTTCACATAGAAATTGGTGTTTAACAAGGATTATGTCAACAAACAAACCACATAACGGTATTTGTTTGATAGAATATATAATAGCTCTTAATGATGGGTTAGAATTCAATTAAGGAAAAATAGAAAAACAAACAGTGGCTTAAATACAGGTGTGTATATGTATTTTTTTTAAATAAGCAGCTTATATTACTAATATTTAACTAAACATTAAACATAAATCTATATTTTTATACCCTTCACCACACTGTGGTACAGGGTATTATGTCTTTGTGCATATGTTTGTAACAGGCAAAAGTAAACGAGATAGACACATAGTTCCTTTTGAGAATATGAATAGAATCACTTTCGGAGTCGATTTTTTGCATGTTCGTCCGTCCGTCCGTCTGTCCTTCTGTTGGTATTAAATTGTAAACAAAGTTCAGGTCGCATTTATAATCCGATTTGGATAAAATTTGGCACAACTCATTTGTTTGGCCCAAGTACGAACCCTATTGAAATTCGGAAAAATCTGTTCAGATTTAGATATAGCTCCCATATATATTTTCGTCCGATTTAATGTAAATGATGTACCAAAGTCCCTATATATCTTTCGATTTGCACGAAATTTGGCACAGCGTAATGAATTAGGTCTAGAATGATGTGTGCTAAGTTTCCTGAAAATCGATCCAGATTTAGATATAGCTCCCATATATATTTTCGAGGGATATACTGTAAATGGTGTACCAGGGTCCCGAAATGTCTTTCGATTTGCAAAATTGGCACAGCGTAATGAATTAGGTCTTGAATGATGTGTGTTAAGTTTCCTGAAAATCGATCCAGATTTAGATATAGCTCCCATATATATTTAGATTTAATGTAAATGGTGTACCAGGGTCCCTATATATCTTTCGATTTGCACGAAATTTGGTATAGTGTACTGAATTAGGTCTAGAATGATGTGTGTTAAGTTTTGTGAAAATCGGTTCAGATTTAGATATACCTCCTATAGATTTTCTTCCGATTTTATGTAATGTGTGCACTAAAGACCCAAAATTTGTCCGATTGCCACATAATTTGGTACAATGAACTGTAGTTAATATATGTTAGTCTCTGGAAGGTCTCATTGAAATCGGTTCAGATTTTGATATAGCCCCTACATATGTATTTTCTTCCGGTTTTACACAAAATTGACACAAATTTTGCGCAACGTACTAAAGTTAGTATAACCTAGAAGTTGGATATAAATGCTTCACCAAAGTTGGTCCAATCGGTACAAGATTTAGGTCGCAGAATGACATGTTTATGGATAATTTCAACAAATGGTCCTTGAAAAATATTCTTTTAATAAACCCCACGCTTCGTAAGGGTCCTTAAAAATACGTTTTTAATAAATCCACGACTTGTAATTGTCTTCGGATTGTCGTGAAAAAAATGTATGACAGTTCATACCGACCATACGATACCCTACACAACTACCACGGAACTCTAACTTTCTGCGGATGTTTATTAGAGGTCAACTCTTCCTTACACTAACGTGAGTAGTGTTGTGATGTTAATTGTGGACTATAGATCGGCTCGAAAAATACACAGTAAAATTAAATTTTCGGTCCAATTCATCCCAAAATTATTATCTGATCATCACCGAAAGTTATAGGCGTTGTCTATGACCACAACTAGAATCTCATGGAAAATGTCAAAGCGATCAGCGCTATATTTCCGCCCTCTAGTGTGGTAATGAGTTACTAAATAACATCTCAGTACGTAAGCACCTGTAAATATACATACGACCATATAACTGGTGAACTAAAATGTCACCCACTCCTTTTGGATATACTATCAACTAATCGGGTCTATGTCCATCGGGGGAAATATATACGCCATAGAATACAAATTTTGAAAATTTTCACACAAAAGGCAGGGCCCATTTGACCCGCTAAATATTGACCGATCTTTGTCAAAACCAGCATGTTGGGGCCATAATTGCGGTCTCTAGAGCAACCAGAAAAACCGACAAAAATTAAGTATTTGGTCCATTGCATCCCCTAAATGTTAACCGATCCTTACCAAAAACTATAGGGGTCTTCATTAGCCAGAACCCATCCTACATCCAAAATTTCGTGAAGATTGGTCCAAAACTGTGGCCTGTATCGTGTTTACAAATTATAATGGACAGACGGACGGATACACATGTCTAGATCGACTTAGCTAGCCGAGATATGACCGAGATATGATCGGTATACTTAAACTTTTGGGCCTGCACAAAGCTATAATACCCTGACAACATAGTTGTGTAGGGTATAATAAATTCTCGGCCTTGTAATGGTGTAGAAGCTACTTTATTTCGATCTACTTCTAGTGGAGTAAATGAAAGACGCTTGTGCTCTGGCTGGCGGCTTTATTGAGAGTGAAACT
The DNA here is from genome assembly GCF_032173495.1 of Musca vetustissima. Lineage (NCBI taxonomy): Eukaryota > Metazoa > Arthropoda > Insecta > Diptera > Muscidae > Musca > Musca vetustissima. The sequence continues at coordinate 18,022 of NW_026877034.1, read as the reverse complement.
ATTTTCAACGTACACTAAACATGAAATCTTAATTCTGCGACTATTTACATCTCTTGTGTGCAGGTCATACTAGGCGAAAACATCGCAATTAGTATACACAGGTATGTTGTGTGTTGGAAGTCCGCAACGCGGACATTCAATAATTACAACAAATGGTCGTTCAAAAATATTCTTTTAATAAACCCCACGTTTTGTAAGGACCCTTAAAAATATTTTGAATAAACCCCACGCTTTGTTGGGGCCCTTAAAAATATTTTTTAATAAATCCACGCCTTGTAATTGTCATCGGATTGTCGTGAAAAAAATGTATTAGAGTTCATACTTTGAAAACCCTGTTTACCACAAAAACCTTAAATTTTGTTACGTATAGTTATATCAAAAATAATCGTTTATAATATTCCGGACATTGCTCTATTTTATCGTATTTATGCTATAAGTGTCTGTGTAAGACAACAGTTTGCCAATTGTCCCCAGAAAAGCAATTGAGATCTTGAAGAAAAAATCCCCAGCCAAGAAAATACAATCTCCTCAATAATGCAACCCCATTTTTCCAAAGTAACAGAACAAAAAAATACACACAATAAAACATAATAATACTTGAAATTGAGCCAAATCGTCGTACGAACATCATATAAGTTATTATAGTATTCCAGCGTCAAAGGTCAAGTATATAATGTTCTCAATCAAATACAGACATATTTATTTTGTAAGCATTCTTAAGCCGGATACCAATACAATGATAAAAGACAATCCTTTTTGTGTGGTCTTGTGGGGTACAAAAAAAAATATTGTGAAGATAAAAGGAAGTGTAAGCAATGAAGCCTATTATGTTACCGGGGCGACCATTGCAAGGCGAGGATGTTTTAACGAATACTTTTGAAAGGCGTGGATTTTTTAAAGAATATTTTTTGAGCGACCATACACAGGCGTGAATTTTTTAAAGAACATTTTTTGAGCGACCATTAGAAGGCGTGGATTATTTAATTACATTGCGAATTAAGTTAGGTAGAACTTTTCACATTTTATTCAGTATAAAAAATAAATTTCAATGTCATGACAATTTATTATTATTATTTTTTTTCAACCTTTACCATTATAGGCTTATACAATTTATATATAAATCCTCTTGGGTTTGTTATTACTATTGCGGTACAATGCTGGCCAGTGGTCTATCAAAGTGTTAATTGCTCAATATTGTGTTTTTTATATTATTAATGAATATGTACTTATTGTACAAATATTGTGGTATATGTGAAACAGCAACAACAAATTGCAATATGAGAGAAAAATATATTGATAAAAAACAAATTAAATATTTTGCGGTAACTGTGGGTTTATCGATCATCAACAGAATATAATAAATCTACACACACACATACATACGTAAAAAACAAATAAATTTAATCCCTGCTCCCTTTGTAAAATTACCTTCAGTTTCGAACAATCATCAACCAAAATGTGTTTGTGTGCATGTATGTATGTAAATGTTGATGGCTGATGTCATCTTCGTGCGATGCATAAAATAAATGAATGAAAATTTTCGTTCTGCAGGTGATAGCATTGACATTACAGAGTTTGTGGCCAAACTCAATTTGTTCATAAATTTAATTAAAATACAATGAACAATTTCGTATTTACTTTTAGCTTTAAATATGTGATATAGTTTCATATTAACTCAGCAGGTGGTGTGGAAATATATCAGAATGAAAATTTAAATGTAATATACAGAGTGAGGTGGGAGTGGAATTTGTTATGGAATTAAAAAGTTGAGATCATTAGAAGTAAGGAATGGAGAGTGTTTCATGTAATGTTCAACATAATCTTGAAACATGTAAAACATGGGAAGGTTCGAAATTTTTATAGCGAAATTTTCAAACGAAAACGGAACGGGACCTTTAAGTGGAATTATATCCAAACTTGCTCGTATATACAAAATTTTCTGCAAAAATGAGTTTACCCTCAAATATCCCGGAATGTCAAATCTATGGTCCCAATCCGTTTCAGACATCTTAAAGTCGATTTACAAAGGCCTGCTCATCCGTTTGTCTGCCTGGCTCCCGCTCTTGATACCTTTCGAAGAGAGTAACCATTTTCATACAAACTTTGTACATCGTAATATTTTTTTCAAACTTAAAAAGGCCATGTAGGTCTTTAGTGTACGATTTACCTAAAATCGGACGGAAATATATATGGGAGCTATATCAAAATCTAAACCGATTTTCACGAAACTTAGCACACATCACTCTAGACTTAATTCTGTACGCTGTGCAAAATTTCATGCACATCGAAAGATATATAGGGATTTTGGTACACCATTTACATTAAATCGGACGAAAATATATATGGGAGCTATATCTAAATCTGGACCGATTTTCATGAAACTTAGCACACATTATTATTGATACAATTCAGTAAGCTATGCCAAATTTCGTGCAAATCGAAAGATATATAGGGAATTTGGTGCACCATTTACCTTAAATCGGGCGAAACTATATATGGGAGCTATATCTAAATCTTAACCGATTTTGACGAAACTGAGCACACATCACTCTAGACATAATTCTGTACGCTGTGCCAAATTTCATGCACACCGAAAAATATGTAGGGACTTTGGTACACCATTTACATAAAATCGGACGAAAATATATATGGGAGATATATCTAAATCTCAACCTATTTTCTCTAAACTTAACACACATCATTCTACACTCAATTTAGTAGCCTATGCCAAATTTCGTGCTAATCGAAAGATATATTGGGAATTTGGGGCACCATTTACCTTAAATCAGGCGAAACTATATATGGGAGCTATATCTAAATCTGAACCGATTTTCACAAAACTTAACACACATCATTCTACACTCAATTAAGTAGATATATATGGAGAATTTGGTGCACCATTCACCTTAAATCGGCCGAAACTATATATGAGAGCTATATCTAAATCTGAACCGATCTTCACGAAACTTACCACTCATCATTCCCGACATAATTCAGTACGCTATGCCAAATTTCGTGGAAATCAACAGACATATAGGGACTTTGGGGCACCATTTACATAAAATCGACCGAAAATATTTATGGGAGCTATATCTAAATTTGAACCGATTTTTCCGAAACTTACCACTCATCACTTTGGACTCAATTCAGTATGCTATGCCAAATTACGTGCAAATCGAAAGATATATAGGGGCTTTAGTTCACAATTTACACTAAATCGGACAAAAATATATATGAGACCAATATCTAAATCTGAACCGATTTTCACAAAACTTAGCACACATCTACCGAGACTCAATTCAGTACGTTATGCAAAATTTCGTGTAAATCGTATGCTATATCGGGACTTTTGTGTACCTTTTACCTAAAATCGGACGAAAACATATATGTGAGCTATATCTAAATCTGAAGCGATTTTAACGAAACTTAGCACACATTATTCAGGACTTAATATAGTCTGATATGCTAAAATTCTGTTATATGGGTGGCTACCCAAAAAGCTAACCAACATAGATTTTTAGTGGGAGGGATTTTCCACCCAGTGGCAAGTCAAAATACAAAATTACTGCAAACTAGGCAGATTCTCGTGTACAAATTCTACAAAATATCGAATATTGGAGGATAATGTTATATGTGGGCTACCATAAAAAATTAGACCGATATATCCTTTTTCGATACCAAGACGAACATTCATAAATCGATATAAAATTTGGTTGGAGAACATTTTCAAGAATGAAGATGTACAAAAAGAAACTGTGATAGATGTATAGGGTAACATGTGGTCGGCCCAGCCCGAATATACTGCCCTCTTATACGTTCGGTAACATTTACATTTCCTATAAATTATATTTCTCTTATATTTATGCAGAATAATCTATTGTTTGTGAATTCTCGATATTTAGATTGCTATAAAATTGTTTGCTACTACAAGGTTAATTTAAATAAATGCTTAGCTTTTGGCAATAATGAGAATGTTAAGACAAACATTATGTAATCACTTGGTAATTATTATTAACTACTCTAACGAAAGTTAAGTAATATTGATTAAACAATAATTTACAACTATGTTGTTAATTGTTAATAAGAAATACATTAATATTGTATGCAGTTGGCCTTGAGGAAATGTACTGGGAATAGTAATAAATATATCGTTATATATTTACATTTAAGGATTTTATATTTTGCCAAATATAATATACATACATTAACTTTTATCAAACAGTTCATTCTTTATTCTAACGAAATCCTAGAAAGATTTTAAAAATCAATTAAATCTAATAAAAGTTATTTATATTATAATTTAATATCCCGTAAATTATGTATCGGAATTACGTATACTATGGCTGCCTTCATATTGATCGGAGGGTCAAATAGACCAGAAACTTTTGTGTAAAAAATTAACATTTTACATCAAGTTCCGGTTATGGTCTGGGACAATATCTAAAATTATACGAAATTAGACATCGATTATCCAAAAAACTTTACTTTTCTTAGGTGTTCTAGTAGTTCTAGAGGCCACAATAATAAGACGAATTAAGCGCGTTAAATGAACCTAGATAGTTGTGTGAAAATTGATAAAATTTGCGTCTTATGTTATACATATTCACTTCGGGAAAATATGATCCGATAAGGATGCCAGTCTGTTGAAATCACGATACATATCACAATATCAAAAGTAATGCTTTGGAATTTTGCTCATAAGTTGCTACTAGTCCTAGGTTATTGGTTATTGAAAATGGAATATATCGTTCCAGTCTTTAGGGTAGCTCATATATAACGGTAGAAAATCTCCCAAAAATTAGCAATATTGGATTAAGTTTCCGGGTAGCCCCATGATATAAATCTGAATCGATTTCAACAAAACTTGATACACGTAAGGCTATACTAACTTCAGTAAATTGCAAAACATTGTGTGCAAATCGGCTAAATTTAGGCAAAATTATTTTTGCGTCTTATAAACATTTGCAGAAAACACAGTACCCTGTTAGTTTGTTGTAAAGGATATAAAAACCAGTGAGCGGAGCAGTATAGTCGAACAGGGCCGACTATACGATACCCTACACAACTACCACGGAACTCAAATTTTCTGCGGATGTATATTCGTGATGGTTGCACCCTCTTGCCCGATTAGAGGTAAACAGCACCTCTTCCTCACACTGACATATTTTCCGAATATTACGAGTATTCAGTACAGCTATTGTCCACATTCCCTTTACCGTGGGTTGTGTTGTGATGTTCAGCTTTCATTTGTGGTCTATAGATCGACTCGAAAATAACACAAACCAGTGATCGGAGCAGTAAAGTCGGACGGGGCCCACCATACGATACCCTACACAACTACCACGGAACTCAAATTTTCTGCTTTTTCTTCGTGATATTTACACCCTCTTGCCCGATTAGGGGTAAACAGCACATCTTCCTAACACTGACATATTTTCCGAATATTACGAGTATTCAGTACAGCTGTTGTCCACATTCCCTCCACCGTGGGTTGTGTTGTGATGTTCAGCTTTCATTTGTGGTCTATAGATCAACTCGAAAATAACACAAAAAATTAAGTTTTCGGTCCACTTCATTCCAAAATTATTATCTGAAAATCACCGAAAATTATAGGCGTTGTCCTTGACCATAACTGGAACCTCATGGAACATTTCAAAGCGATCAGCGCTATAGTTCCGCTCTCTAGAGTGATAGTGGGTTACTAAATAATATACGAATGCGGAGATACCTGCAAATATTTAGGTGTAACTCCCACATCCGAGCACATACAACAATGTAATTGGTATCAATTTAAAGGTCAACAAACCCTCTTGGATATAATATAAACTTCTCGGGTCTATGTCCTTCAGGGGTAAATATATACGCTATAGCATACAAATTTTGTAATTTTTCACACAAAAGGCAGGGTCCATTTAAACCGCTAAATATTTTCCGACCTTTATGAAAACATGCATGCTTATTCTTTGGCCCAATCCCCTTCTCCATGGAAAATTTCAGAATGTTCGGGCCATTATTGTGGCCTCTGGAGCGACCAGAAAAAACGACAAAAATTTAGTATTTGGTCCATTTCATCCCCTAAATATTAACCAATCTTTCCCAAAAACAATTGGGGTCTTCATTGGGCAGAAATCATCCCACATTGGTTCATAACTGTGACCTGTATCGTGTTTACAAATTATAATGGACAGACGGACGGACGGACACACTGTTTAGATCGACTCAGCTCGAGATATGACGATATACTTAAAGGGTGGGTCTAGGTCCAATATTTCGCGGCGTTACAAACTCTTGTGGCTGCACAAAGCTATAATTCCCTGATAATGATATAATGACATAGCTCCCATAAAAGGAAAGTACCCATTGTTATATTACTGAAGGTTTCAGCCGCATTTTCTCTCGGATATTGGAGTGAAAACATATTATTTGCGGAAAATTGTCTACGTTGATCCTAGTTTAATACAGACCCTACATACACGTTCCTCTCTATTTCCGGAATTTTTGTTTAGGTTTTAGCAGCATATTTCCACGAATTCCCAAAATTGATTCCTGTGTTGACATAGCCATAATATTTACCACCGAAAAATATCGATTTATAAAATTATTGATATCAGTCGATGTTTAGACATAATCCCCACATTTTGGCATAAAGGATTCCTGATGGATAAAAGAACTTCTGTCCCGAAATGATCCGTTATAGATTATTGATTGAAAATAGCCCCAATACAAATGTCTATATTAATTATACCCATTGCCAAACTGTGGTACAGGGTGTTATGTCTTTGTGGATATGTTTGTAACAGTAAAATGAACCGAAATAGACTCCAGGTTCCTTTCGAATCACATTTCGAGTCGATTTATGCATGTCTGTCTCTCTGTCCATGTTAAAGTGTAAAGAAAGTATAGATCGCATTTATGTTCCAAATTGTATGAAATTTGGCAAATTTGTTTATACCCTCCACCGTAGTATGGAGGGTATATTAATTTTGTCATTCCGTTTGTAACTCACCGAAATATTCATTTCCGACCCTATGAAGTATATATATTCTTGATCAGGGTAAAATTCTAAGACGATCTAGCCATGTCCGTCTGTCCGTCCGTCTGTTGTAATCACGCTATCTTCCGAAGGAATTTAGATAGGGTGCTTGCATAGGGTTGTCTTTTGTCTGCAGGCAGTTCAAGTTTGAAGATGGGATATATCGGTCCACGTTTAGGAATAGCTCCCATATAAGGGTACCCCCAAATTTTCGGAATTTTGGGGTTCTTGAGCGCGCTTTTCAACCGAATTCGCTGAAATTTGGTACATTGGGTTCTTATTGGGTACTAAATGTCGCAACAAAAAATTATAAATATAGGTCCACTTATTCTGGTAGCCCCCATATAACGGTACCTCCTAATTTTCAGTATTTTGGGGGTTTTGGTCGTATTTTTCCACCAAATTGGCTGTAATTTAATACTTTGAGTTCTAAATAGGTTCCAAACCACTCCACAAAAATTATGAATATAGGTCCACTTTTTCTGGTAGCCCCCCATATAAGGGTACCCCCAATTTTCGGTATTTTGGGGTTCTTTTTCAACCGAATTCGCTGAAATTTGGTATATTGGGTTCTTATTGGGTACCAAATATCTCCACTAAAAATTATAAATATAAGTCATTTTTTTCTGCATTTGGAGGTTCTTGAGCGCATTTTCAACCGAAATCACTGAAATTTGGTATTTTGTAGCCGTGTATGGAAACAAATCTCCCTACTAAAAAATATTAATAGTCAACCCCTTTTATGCGTAGTCCCCATATAACCCCATTTTTTATATTAATATAATTATCTGTTTTTTCCGCGTTTTGGGTTTGGTTCTAACACTCAGTTGTAATCATTTCACCTGCGAAGGATATCGAGATAAAAAACTAGAACGTACGGTTCCATAATGAACTATATATGAACTATAACCCTATTTAGACCTATCCCCTGTGTGGAAGGTTCCAGAAGGAGTGGACCGATGTTCCCCATCTTCGAACTTGACCTAAGTTTAGAAGATGGCCAAAGTTTGGATGAAATCGAAATTTTCTGAAACAAATTTGATCCAAAGAAACATGGATCTAGAACCATTTTAACCGTGTCAAAGTGTATATGCCCTCATTATCCATAAAGCTGAGAGAATAATTGCCCATTAAAAATTTCTGAAATTTGTTTTATAGTTTACATTGTGGTTTATATAACCGGTTTGGGGAAATATTTTTTTTGGTATTTTCCCTATATTTTTATTTCAAGTACCTGTCAGTATATCTATGGTGGAGGGTATCCAAAGTTTGGCCCGGCCGAACTTAACGCTTTTTCACTTGTTTTTTTTTTGCCCAAGGTCGAACCCGATCCCATATATAGTTTCGTCCGATTTTAATTAAATCGGTTCAGATTAAGACATAGCTTCCATTTTATTAAGGTGATGCACCAAACTCCTCTGCTTTGTCCGATTGACACGAAATATTGTGCAACGTATAAAACTGAGCCTTTTTTAAAATTGGCGCAAATACAGACATAGCTCCCATATATATTTTCCACCGACTTCATGTTAATAATCATCTGGTGTCCGATTGAGATTAAATTCTGCACAGTCCTCTGTGCATAGCGAATAACGTGATTAAAGTTTGTTTTAAACCGATTTTCATAATTTTGTCCCTTACTCTAAATCTGTCCAAATGAAATGATGTTTTGCATAGTTTGCAGAATGACATCTGTATGGATTGATTTAATTCGGTTCACATATAGATACAAATCGTCCAATTGCATGTCAATGGTCTTTCAATAATACGACGTGTCGTAGCATTCATTTGTGGAATATATCCAAATTGGTGAAGGGTATCATATAGTGTTTCCCGTCCGACTTTATTCCTTTCTTTGCTGGTTTTCGGTATGTGGAAATTTCTACCATAGTAGGAATAATAGACTCGGCCCGACTGAACTCAAGATCGTTTTTACTTGTACTAGAAAATATATTCTTCTCGAAAGTTTATAATATTGAGGTATTATTTAAATATTATTCTTTATACCCTACTCAACTATGTTGTCAGGGTATTATAGCTTTGTGCAGCCCCAAACGTTTGTAACGCCGCGAAATATTGGTCCTAGACCCACCTTTAAGTATACCGATGGTCAAAGCTCGACTAGCTGAATCGATCTAGACATGTGTGTCCGTCCATCCGTAGGTCTGTCCATTATAATTTGTAAACACGATACAGGCGTCAGTTATGGGCCAATCTTCACGAAATTTTGCATACAGGATGGGTTCTGGCTAATGAAGACCCCAATTGTTTTTGGAAAAGATCGGTTAATATTTAGGGAATGAAATATACCAATTTTTGCATGGAGAAGGGGATTGGCCCAAAGAATAAGCGTGCCGGTTTTGATAAAAATCGATCAATATTTAGCGGGTCAAATGGACCCTGACTTTTGTGTGAAAGATTACAAAATTTGTATTGTATGGCGTATATATATTTACTCCTGAAGGATATAGACCCGAGAAGTTGATAGTGTATCGAAGAGCAGTGGTTGACCTTTAAATTGATACCAATTATATTGTCGTATGTACTCGGATGTGGGAGTTACGCTTAAATATTTACAGGTTCTCACGTATTTATATATTATTTATTAACCCATTACCAAACTAGAGGGCGGAAATATAGCGCTGATCCCTTGAAATGTTCCATGAGGTTCCAGTTATGGTCAAGTACAACGCCTATAATTTTCGGTGATGATCAGATAATAATTTTGGGATGAAGTGGACCAATACCTTATTTTAGGCTACAATTACACAACCCACGGTGAAGGGAATGTCGACAAGTAATTAGAAGGGCTGTACTGAATATTGGTAATATTCGGAAAATATGTTAGTATAAGAAAGAGATGCTGTTGGCCTCTAATCGGGAATGAGGGTGCAACTATCATGAAATATTGCCCATGCTCGGAATAAAACATTCGCAAAAAGATAGAGTTCATGGACCAATACAAGCCTAAATTTTTATGGTGAATTTATGTCTAGTTACACAAAATAGGTAAATGATTTTTTATCTTCTTGGATATAATCAAATATTTTACGAATTCCTGATGCCAGTATGCTAACACTTGGCTTTTGAATTTCAATATCAAAATAATAAATCTTAGAAATTCTAATTAAGTAAACTACCGAATCTTTCACCATCAGTGGTTCCGAACGAATCAATTAATTTTATCTATTTTGTGTGTGTCATGACGCATTCACTGTTGTCGTTCTTGCTGTTGACATTGTCTATTGAATTAACTGCTTTAACAAACATATGTTGACTAATATTATTATGGCTCTCGTTTTCGATGACAGTGGTTATAATCGTAAATCCAATCAGTGCAGTAGCGTAGACAGCTAGATAAAAGACAGTCAGAACAATAGACAGTTCTGTGAATACGAAATCCAATTAAATGACCCATAAATATTTTAGCTGACTGGCGATAGTAACAAATTATCTATTTATGCCATGGTCATTAGTGTAAATCATGAGACGCTAAAAATGTTAACTGGCGTCTACATACGTAATATTTACTAATATGTGTGTGAAAAAGTGTAAGTATGTAAGTTTTGGAAATATATACGATAGTACATCAACGTAAATTATATTAGACTTAGAAGGAAAGGTCTCAATCGGAATTTATTAATTACAACAGGAATTACAAAAAACGCGACTTCACTGCAGAAAGTTGTTAGGTGCTCTAAAAATCGAATGTCTGTTTTGAAAATATTCCATGTTGTGTAAATTGAATATAATAAATATATATTTTTATACCCTACACAACTATGTTGTCAGGGTATTATAGCTTTGTGCAGCCCCAAATGTTTGCAACGCCACGAAATATTTGTCCTAGACCCACCTTTAAGTATACCGATCGTCATATCTCGACTAGCTGAGTCGATCTAGACATGTGTGTCCGTCCGTCCGTCCGTCCATTATAATTTGCCACAGTTATGGACCAATCTTCACGAAATTTTGCATGTAGGATGGTTTCTGGCCAATGAAGACCCCTATTGTTTTTGGAAAAGATCGGTTAATATTTAGGGGATGAAATGGACCAAATACTAAATTTTTGTCGGTTTTTCAGGTCGCTCCAGAGGCCGCAATTATGGCCCAAACACCGCGAATTTTTGCATGGAGAAGGGGATCGGGCCAGAGAATAAGCATGCATGTTTTGATAAAGATCAATATTTAGCGGGTCAAATGGACCCTGACTTTTGTGTGAAAAATGACAAAATTTGTATTCTATGGCATATATGTTTACTCCTGGAGGATGTAGACCCCAGGAGTTTATAGCATATCCAAGAGGAGTGGTTTTCCTTTAAATTGATACCAAATATAGTGATGTATCTACTCAGATGTGGGAGTTACAGTCAAATATTTACAGGTGCTTACGTATTCAGATATTATTTAGTAACCCATTACCACATTAGAGGGAGAAATATCGCGCTGATGGCTTTGAAATTTTTCATAAAGTTCCAGTTATGGTCAAGAACAACGCCTACAATTTTCGGTGATGATCAGATTAAAATTTTGGGATGAAATGGACCGAAAACATAATTTTTTGGGTGTTTTCGAGTAGAGTATAATCCGAAAATCTCAACACAACCTATCGTGAAGGTAATCTGGACAAGTAAATAGAAGGATTGTACTGAATATTCGAAAAAAGTAAGGAAGAGGTGTTGTTAACCTCTAATCGGATAAGAGGGGGCAAATATCACGAAATATAACTCAGACTCGGAATAAACATCCTCAGAAAGTTAGAGTTCGTGGTAGTTGTGTAGGGTATCGCATGGTCGGCCCCGTCCGACTATACTGCTCCGCTCACTGGTTTTTTAAATACCCCTATAAATATTAAAACATATACTAGTTATTTCCGTATGTGATCCTCTTGGTCGTCGGCTCTTTATTTGTACACAATAATTCTATTAGCAAGAATATGTGTTTATTTATTATATTTCTTATAAAAGTCTAATATGAAATATCCTCTTCGAAATTATTGTTTTTGTTTATCATATCAACAAAAAGTTTTACTAAGTGTTTATGCGACATTTACTTAGGCGAATGATATTATCAGCTTAACTGCAAATAATATGTGAAAGTTTTGTCATAGCCGGACAATGGGCATCATTACTCTCCACTCATAGCACTCACTTACCATGGCTCACATAATCAAGAAGAAGAAGAAATTCGAAGACAAATATGCCATAAAATGTTTTTTTGTTTTCTTTTTTTTCTTTTTATTTGCAAAGCAATAACATCTACACAGAACTGATGACAATAGCTGTGTCTTATGTGAGTGTGATTTTTTAATGTACGATTTTTGTAGATTTTCGTATAGTGGGGAACTATAATTTGCATTTTGGTACTTTGATCCATATATTTCATTCATTATTACATTTTGTGAAAAGAATCAAATTCATTAAATTTTAATAAATTCACAGTGCAGGGGTGCCGTATGATTAATTCATAATTTGAAGAAAATAATCATACGCAACATAGATCAAAGAGAATATAAAGTCTGTCCTAGAAAATAATTTTATTTTAATGTAGGAAAATGTATACCACGAACCAAAAGTACTTGTTCTAAAACTATAAATTCTGGCGGCTCAGACTGTTTATAACGCCCATCAAAGGCTAAGAAAAGAAAACAAGAATTAACCAGTAAGGAAAGTTGTAAAGTCGGACTGGGCCGACTATATGATACCCTTCACCACTTTGGTTATATTCTACATATGTATCCTAACAGACGACGCGTTTTTGTTATATATCTATATCTGAACCGGTTTCAGGGAAATCTGCCAGAGACTAATTTATATAACATCAGTACGTTGTGTCAATCGGCCCAGCTATGGATCTTTTCACGAAGCTTAGCAAAATCATTCTAGACTTAATTCAGTACCCTATACCAAAATTCGTGCAATATGGTGCACCAATTATATAAAATCGGACGAAACTATATATGGGAGCTATATCTGAATCTGAACCGATTTTCACGAAACTTAGCACACGTCATTCTAGCTTCAGTACGCTATGCCAAATTCCGTGTAAATCGAATAATTTTCAGAGACTTTGGAGCTATATTTAAATATGAACCGATTTTAACGAAACTTTGCACACATTATTTTAGACTTAATTTTGTACGCTGTGCCAATTTACGTGCAAATCGAATGATATATAGGGACTTTAGTACACAATTTACCTTAAATCGGACGAAGATATATATGGGAGCTATATCTAAATCTGAACCGATTTTCGCGAAACTCTAGACCTTATTCATAACGCTATGCCAAATTTTGTGCAAATGGAAAGATAAATAGGGTCTTTGGTACACAATATATTTAAATAAGAACCGATTTCAAACTTAACAAACTTTACCGAAATCGGACGAAACTATACGGTGTGAGCGCCATAATTTTTACACTTTTCTTTTAAATTTTGTTGAATTAAAGCAAAATATGTCGGAAATAGAAAATTTTAGAATAAATTTAGATTTGTTCGACTTGGTTACGTTTGGCACAAATTATGGCTTTCCACGCTGCCCGATTGTTGCTCTGCGGTATTTTTGCCCATTCCCGGCAAAGCGCTTGCTTGAGGTGATCGACACTTTGGTATTTTTTAGTGACAACCTTGCTTTCCAAAATATTCCAGACACAATAGTGCAACGGATTGGTATCAGGAGATGTTGGTGGCCATTGTGCGCTGGAAATGAAGCGAGTAACCTCATTATGTAACCATTCTTGGGTGGCGCGTCCACCATCGCACTCAGGATGGTCCTGATGGAATGTCTAAGGTCTGCGACCAAAATGTTTGAGTGCCCAAGACTTCAATACACCCTCTAGAATATTTTCGCGATAATATTCAGCATTTATTCTGATGCTATTCGATTAATACGAGCGAAGAGTTACCATTGGCTGTTATGGCGGCCCATCACCATCACCATGGCCGGCGCTTGAGTTTTGGTGGCCAACTGAAGGTTCACATTTTCAGCTGACCTCTTTGGCAAGTAAACACAATTATTTTGTTTGTTTACAAACTGCTGGACAACGAATGTTTTCTCATCGAACAAAACCAAATTCGGCATTTCACCACTTTCGATCATGCTCTTGAGCTCTTTTCAGTTTGTTCTATCACGAATAACTTTATTTCTGAAATTTACTACCAAAATGCTTAAGTAAGTAAGTGGAAAAATGTTAACAGTTTTCGGACGAGTGGCTTTGAAATGACTGCAGTCTGAAGTTGGTTGCAGTTTTTTGATCTCACACTATATATGGGAGCTATATCAAAATCTGAACCAATTTCCACAAACCTTCGTACACATTATTATGGATCTATTTTAATAAGCTGTGCAAAATTTTATATCAATCCGACAATAATTGGGAGTTTGGAGCACCATTTACATAAAATTGGACGAAACTATGTACATCAAAATCTGAACCGATTTCAACAAAACATCACGGACATTAAAAAAATAGTAGGAGGACCAGTTGACGTCTACTCGATTAAGAGGGTACAAATATCGCGTAGTATGAAACATGCTCGGAATAGAGATCTGCATACAATTTGATTTCGGTGGAAGTTGGGTAGGGTTGGTTGGGTCCGACCCAGATTATATTACTCTGCTCACAGGTTTAGGCCTTAAATGCACCATTTACTTTAAATCGGGCAAAATTGTATATGTGAGCTATATCTATTTATTATACCCTACACAACAATGCCGATCCGAGAAGTTTATAGTATATCAAAGAGGAGTGTTTGACCTTAAATTTATACTAATTATATTGTCGTGTGTTCTCGGATGTGGGAGTTACACTAAAATATTTAAAGGTGCTTACGTATTCAGATATTATTTAGTAACCCATTACCACACTAGATGGCGGAAATATATCGCTTATCGATTTGCAATTGTCCATGGTGTTCCAAGGACAGCGGATAATAATGATCTGATAATAATTTGGGATGAAACATAACATATTTTTTTGCAATTTTTCGAATCGATCTATAGGTCACAGTTATATGTCGATCATTACCATACAACCCACGCTCAAGTAATAAGAAGGGCTGTACTGAATATTAGTGCGGTTGACCTCTAATCGGGCAAGAGGGTGCAAATATCACGAAATATTTCCCAGGCTCGAAATAAACTTCGTTAGAAAGTGAGAACTCCGTCGTAGTTGTGTAGGGTATCGTATGGTCGGCCCCGTCCGACTATGCTGCTCCGCTCACTGGCTTAAAACTGTTTATTTATTTTACAAATTTTTAAGTTTTAAAATTAAAGTTAAGATTTTGAAGAAAAAATCTTTGGTGTTATCTGGGTAAAGTTCGCCTCGGCCGAACTTAAGAAGTAATCTTTAAAAATCCTCCCTTTGTATTGGTCATTAACAATTATTCGTTAAAAAGTCACAGCACTATTGGCTTTAAAATTTGAAAAATTAACGACTTCTATTGTTGCTGAAAAAAATCTAAAACTCCACCCATTGTATTCAACCTTGAGAAAATATTTTGTAAAAAAACATTATGTTATTCCCTCGCTTCTGTCGACAACAACACCATCCTTAAACAGCTAAAACCTCAACCATTTGTCTTTGCTAAAGACATATTCTCAAGCTTCTTTCAAATGAAAAAAAAAACTAAAATCTCTCCTGGGAGAAAACGGCCAATGAATTCAGTCAAGTATAAGTCACGGCCTTGAAATTTTCAAGTTCACTCAAGAATATTTACCTTATCCACTATACATTTTTTTTTTTGCATCATTACCGAAGTCTTTTTTCTGTGTTTGACCAAAATAAAACTTAAGTTTCTTGAAAAAACATAAAAAATTAATGATGTGCAAAGTAAGTTTTACACGAACATCATAACACGCAAAAACCTGTGGTAACAAAAACCATTTATTTACGATTTTGTTTTTTATTAGCTTCATTTAAATTCTAACTACAAGAAAAGTGAACACAAAATGTATTTACCTTTGAGGAAAATAGAATTTGTCTTTTTGATTCCTTTGAAACTCAACTGGCAAATATGCTTTTGTCTAGACGACATTTTTGATTTATTCTGGGTGATGGCATTTAAACCTGAGGGAAATAGAATTTGAAATGAAGAAGAAACATTTTGACAATCTAACAGATCTTTATGTTGTAAATCAAAACAAGTTCGAAAATAGTTATTCGAGTATTGACGCAAAAAAAAATGTTCTTTCAAAGAGGTGGTATATAAAAAATATTAATGTCCATCACATGGTAGGTGGGTATTTGACAAAGTTTTTTAAAGAATTTTTCAAGAGACTATCAAAGCCCAGATTTGTATGGAATTAATTTTTATAGCTTCTTGAAAAATAAAAAAGAAGAAGCAATATTGTTCCTTTCACATGTGGCTCGTTTTTCCAGGAAATTGTCCATATGTTTGGACAAATTTCTCAATAACTTAAAGACCAATCAATTTCTTCTCTGAATTCGATTCACACATCTTCAAGAAATGTATGTGTCAAATACGGCAACTTCTACAATTGCAAATATATCCAGAAGTACACAGAAACTCAATTGGTGCAATTCACAAATGACATTTTAATTGGAGATTTATTCGATACCATGTATCGTTATATCAATGCGTTTATGTTCTCCATAGGGAGTTCTAATTTATTAGGAATGACATTAAAAAAAATTTATTTGTATGTGTTGAAATTTATAGTAAAATTTTATTAGTTATAGTAAAATATAGTTGAAATTCTTATTTAATAATTACTTCATAACATTGTGTTGATGTTTCGTTTTTATTAATATTGACTTGAGTAATTTTGATAATTGACAGACATGTGATATTAACATGAAAATAAATTATATGAATACAATTTTCTATAATACAATATAATTTATGCATAAGTATTCTTATTATCATTTCACAAGAATCAGGGATCATAAAAAAGTGGATTTTTTAAGAATATTTTTTCAAGGACCATTACAATACGTGGATTTTTATACCCTTCACCACACTGTGGTACAGGATATTATGTCTGTGTGCATATGTTTGTAACAGGCAAAAATAATCGAGTTAGACCCATGGCTCCTTTTGACTATATGCATAGAATCACTTTCTAAGTCGATTTATGCATGTCCGTCCGTATATCTGTCCATGTTAAATTGTAAAAAAGTACAGGTCACATTTATGATCCGAATTGGATGAAATTTGGCACAGCTCATTTGTTTGTCTCCCATATATATTTTCGTCCGACTTAAAGTAAATGCACCAAAGTCCTTATATATCTTTCGATTTGCACGAAATTTGGCACAGCGAAATGAATAGGTTCAGATTTAGATATAGCTCCCATATATATCTTTGTCCGATTTAAGGTTAATTGTGTACACAAAGTCCATATATATCTTTCGATTTGGCACAGCGTAAAATTAAGTATAGAATTATGTGTGCAAAGTTTCGTAATGAATTTAAATATAGCTCCCATATATAGCTTCGCCCGATTTTAGGTAAATAGATTACTATGTTATTTGTGCAAAGTTTAATGAGATCGCGAAAATCGGTTCAGATTTAGATATAGCTCCCATATGTATTTTCATCCAATTTAAGGTAACTAGTGCACAAAAGACCCTATATACATATATTTCGATTTGCAGGAATTTTGGTATAGGGTACTGAATTAAGTCTAGAATTTTGTTGCTAAGCTTCGTGAATAGATACATAGCTAGGCCGATTCACACAACGTACTGATGTTATATAAATTAATTTCTGGCAAGTTTCCCTGAAATCGGTTCAGATATAGATTTATAACAAAACTCGTCGTCTGTTAGGATACATATGTAAAATAAACTCAAAGTGGTGAAGGGTATCATATGTCGGCCCAGTCCGACTTTACTATTTTCCTTACTGGTTTAAAGATTATTTTTTGAGGGACCATTAAGAGGCGGCGATTTCTTAAAGAATATTTTCTGAGGGACCATTACAAGGCGTGGATTTCTTAAAGAATATTTTCTGAGGGACCATTAC
>NW_026877033.1:0-21378 GCF_032173495.1 Musca vetustissima | reverse complement strand
AAGTAAAAATTCGCGAGGTTTGGGCCATAATTGCGGCCTCTGGAGCGACAAGAAAAACCGACAAAAATTTAGTATTTGGTCCATTTCATCCCCTAAATATTAACCGATCTTTACCAAAAAACAATAGGGGTCTTCATTGGGCAGAACCCATCCTACATGCAATTTCGTGGAGATTGGTCGATAACTGTGGCCTGTATCGTGTTTACAAATTATAATGGACAGACGGACGGACGGACACACATGTCTAGATCGACTCAGCTAGTCGAGATATGACGATGGGTATACTTACTGCACAAAGGTATAATACCCTAACAACATAGTTGTGTAGGGTGTAAAAATACACGCCTTTGGATAGGCTTTAAAAATTTAAAAAAATATATATTTTTTAAAAAATCTAGGCCCAAAATGTGTTATTTAAGAAAGCAACGCCTATATTGTTGAAGTTTTTGTATCCCAAAATATTTTTTCTACAAGTTTCTATTTTAATATAAATTAATTAATTAAAAAAACTTGTTTCAATACAAAAAAGTGTCTTCAACAAAACCTCCCTCCCCAACCACCACATACATACATATTTGTATTTATTTTTTGTGGGGAAATTTGTTTTTCTTAAAACAATAAACACATATTCTATTAAATAAAACAAATAAAAAAATATTATTTTTGTATATCGGTCACGTTGTTCCATTTTTCCAGAACAGAACACAAAAAAATAAATAAAAATTAATACGAAAAGGCACACTTGTTTAAATAACCGTAGAGTCATGTGTACATATCTATATAGACTCGTATATATGTATATACGCTTATCGTATTGTCTGATTGTTGTTTTGTATTTACTCTTCTTTTTTTTTGGGATATTTAGGTCTGTACCAAACACACACACTGCGAACCACAGTCACGGGTTGTTATTGTTGTAGATCCAAAGAATAATATTGTTCTTAAATATTAAAGAAAAGGGGGTTTTGGATTATAATGAAATGTGAGAAGGAGTCCACTTATAAGGGAAGTTCTTAATAAATATTTATTTAAAACCTATTAATAGGAGTAAATTGTTAAATAATATTTTAGGGTCTATCAGGGGGCGTGGATTTTTTAAATAATATTTTTAAGGTCAATCATGGATTTGTTTTAAAATATTGTTATGGTCCATCCAGAGGCGTAGTTTTTAAATATTTTTATGGTCTTTTAGGGGGCGTGGATTTTTTAAATAAAGTTTTTAAGAGTCTATCCACAGGCGTGGATTTTTTAAATAAAGTTTTTAAGAGTCTATCCACAGGCGTGGATTTGTTAAATAAATTTTTTAATTTTTAAATAATATTTTTTATGGTATTTTTCCTTAGTTTTTTTTTGTGACCTGTCAATAGGCGTGGATTTTTTAAATAACATTATTTAAATAATGATATTTGAAAATCTATTTTAAGGCCTATCATAAGTGTTATCTTAATGTTCTCCAGCCCAAAAGCACTGTAACCATCCGAAATTTGTTTCAACTTTATGACATTTTCACACCTTTATGGCGATAAACAATCCCAGTCGCCATAAAATCTAATACTTTAGACAGAACGAAACAAAAAAAAATCAAAATCGATATCAAAGAAATTCACCTTAAAAATTTCTATTTCTATACCCTCACAACCGTAATAAATCAAAAAAAATCCTATATCGCGGTAAAGAGCCAGCAAACACAACTCCTCAACGAAAAAAAAATAACAATGTCAACATCATGTCAATTAATTAGTTTTTTTGACTATGTGATAACAAAAAATAACTTCAAAATGAAAAAAAAATCAATCAAATGATGAGATATTGGTCACTTGTAGATAATACGAAAAAAAATTAATAAATAATAATAATCTAAGGAAGGTGTGGAATCCACACAACGTGGTTCGATGATAGTGATGATAGTTGTGAGTGATTAATCAGGGTAATCGTCACTGGAAATGAATCTCTTCAGAATTATCCGGCCATCCATCTGTATTGGGTTTCTTGTGTGTTTGAGCTATTATCTCATTTCCTTTATAAATTTGTTGCTCATTGTTTTAGCCCCAAGCAGCTAGCCCCCCATATTTGTTGTCAAACCATCGACGAAACAATTGGTTGTGCCCTAGGTGGGGATTTATTGTTGGGGAGAAAGCACTGACAGTGTGTTGTGCTAAGTTGTAACGTTTTCTCTAATGTCTATCAAACATAATGTCCATCAAACAGGTCGGTACATACATGTTGCGTACGAACTTTTTGTATATATGCTATCTAGGGCAGGTGATTTTTTTATACAATAAATATTTAAAAAAAAAATACAAAACTATGATAGAAACAATCTAAATTAAAAAAAAAAATATTTATAAAAAATTTAGACCTCTTGAAATTCCTCAAAAAATATTAAAAAAAAAGCCCTCAAAATTTTGTTTTAAATTGTTTTCTTTAAGAAACCCACGCCTGTTGATAGGCTTTGAAAAATATTGTTTAAAACCAGTGAGCGGAGCAGTATAGTCGGACGGGGCCGACCATATGATACCCTACACAACTTCCAAGAAAATCTAACTTTGTGTGGTTCTATATTCTGAGTCGGGCCAATATTTCGCAATATTTACACCCTCTTGACTTCAACAAATATTACTAATATTCAGTACAGTCCTTCTAATGACTTGTCCAGATTCCTTTCACCGTGGATTTTGTTGTGATGTTCTGCTTTCAATTGTGGCCTATAGATCGACTCGAAAAACACACACACATACACATAAAGAAATTATGTTTTCGGTCCACTTCATTCCAAAATTATTATCCGATCATCACAGCAAATTATAGGCGTTGTCTTTGACCATAACCGGAACCTCATGGAAATTTTCAAAGCGATCAGCGCTATATTACCGCCCTCTAGTGTGGTATTGGGTTACTAAATAATGTCTGAGTACGTAAGCACCTGTAAATATTTAAGTGTAACTCCCACATCTGATGACCATATAATTGGTATCAATTTAAAGGTCGACCACTCCTCTTGAACACACTATAAACTTCTCGGGTCTTGGTGCTTCAGTGGCAAATATATACGCCATAGAATAAAAATTTTGTCATTTTTCACACAAAAGTCAGGGTTCATTTGACCCGCTAAATATTGACCGATCTTTATCAAAACAGGCATGCTTATTCTTTGGCCCGATCCCCTTCTCCATGCAAAAATTCGCCGTGGAGCGCCCAGAAAAACCGACAAAAATAAAGTTTTTGGTGCATTTCATCCCCTAAATATTAACCGATCTTTTCCAAAAACAATAGGGGTCTTCATTGGCCAGAACCGTCCTACATGCAAAATTTCGTGAAGATTGGTACATAACTGCGGCCTGTAAACACATGTCTAGATCGACTCAGCTAGTCGAAATATGACGATCGGTATACTTAAAGGTGGGTCTAGGACCAATATTTCGCGGCGTTACAAACTCTTAGGGCTGCACAAAGCTATAATACCCTGACAAGATTGTTGTGTAGGTATAAAAATGTAGGGCTCTTAAAAGACCTCAAAAAATATTTTTTAAAAAAAGCAAGCCTCTTGAAGGCCCAAAAAATTTTTTTTTTTAATTTTTTTTCTTTTAAAAACCACGTCACGCTATTGATATTCTTTAAGGAAACCACGCCTATTGATAGCCTTTGAAAAATATTCTTTAAGAAATCCACGCCTATTGATAGGCTTTGAAAAATATTATTTAAAAACTCTACGCCTATTGATAGGCTTTGAAAAATATTCTTTAGGAAATCCACGCCTATTGATAGGCTTTGAAAAATATTCTTCGAAAAATATTCTTTAAAAACTCCACGCCTATTGATAGGCTTTGAAAAATATTCTTTAAAATATCCACGCCTATTGATAGGCTTTGAAAAATATTCTTTATAAAATCCACGCCTATTGATAGGCTTTGAAAAATATTCTTTAGGAAATCCACGCCTATTGATAGGCTTTGAAAAATATTCTTTAGGAAATCCATGCCTATTGATAGGCTTTGAAAAATATTCTTCGAAAAATATTCTTTAAAAACTCCACGCCTATTGATAGGCTTTGAAAAATATTCTTTAAAAACTCCACGGCTATTGATAGGCTTTGAAAAATATTCTTTAGGAAATCCACGCCTATTGATAGGCTTTGAAAAATATTCTTTAAAAAATCCACGCCTATTGATAGGCTTTGAAAAATATTCTTTAGGAAATCCACGCCTATTGATAGGCTTTGAAAAATATTCTTTAAAAAATATTCTTTAAAAAATCCACGCCTATTGATAGGCTTTGAAAAATATTCTTTAAAAAATCCACGCCTATTGATAGGCTTTGAAAAATATTCTTTAAAAAATCCACGCCTATTGATAGGCTTTGAAAAATATTCTTTAAAAAATCCACGCCTATTGATAGGCTTTGAAAAATATTCTTTAAAAAATCCACGCCTATTGATAGGCTTTGAAAAATATTCTTTAACAAATCCACGCCTATTGATAGGCTTTGAAAAATATTCTTTAACAAATCCACGCCTTTGGATAGGCTTTGAAAAATATTCTTTAAGAAATCCACGCCTTAATGTAGGCTTTGAAAAATATTCTTTAAAAAATCCACGCCTATTGATAGGCTTTGAAAAATATTCTTTAAAAAATCCACGCCTATTGATAGGCTTTGAAAAATATTCTTTAAAAAATCCACGCCTATTGATAGGCTTTGAAAAATATTCTTTTAAAAAGTCCAGTCCTATTGATATATTTTAAAAAAAATCAATCCTTTTTAATTAAAAAAATATATACAAATATTATGTCATTTTCATCGTTTCCGCAATGTTTCTGATTGGAATCACAGTCTATGCAAATGTTCATACTTTCCCAAAAATTAATTAATAACTGCCAAGTGAAACCTCCATTCTGCATAACGGCATACATAAATATATATAAAAATACATACATATTTGTGTATGTATTTATATGTGGACCAAAAATATACGCCACTACTGATCATTAATCAATATGTCACATAATATTTTCCTAATGACCAACAAATTCATTTATTTATCTTCATAGCAAATAAAAATCAGATCATTGAACTAATGTTGACAGATATATTTTTTCGTTTTTGCAATGCAATTTGCTTTTTAATGCCATTGGCAAAGGTTAATTCTTGACTTTTAAGTGGCTATGGCACAGGTATGAATTAATTAAAAAATGTTTTCAATTTATAAGTTGTAAATAAATATGAACTGAATGAAAACACATAGGTTTTTTTCTATAAGTGGGGTGTATTAGGGTGAGGTGGCTAATGCAAAAAATATACATATTTTGAAAATCTACACTTATAAAAGGATCTTGAAAAATCCACGCTTATATTCATCAATACATTAAAAAATATTTTTCTAAAATCCATGCTTAAGTTTTTCTTTTCAAAACCACCCCTATGTATGCGAATTTTTCTTAGTTCTATAAGGATTATATTTTTGTTAAACATGTATTTTTATCTCACACATTATCTAAATCCCACATTTATTTTATTTTAAACATTACACTCTATCACACCCTTGAGTCGCAATTTACTTATTTAGAATCATGTCACTTTTAAAAGTACAAGCTAAGTAGCTTAAGTAATTTCGAGTACCACAAGAGGAGTCATTCAAAAAAAGAAAAAAAAATGTTTCAAGAGCATTTCACTTTCATTCACACTTGAATTGTATAGGAAGAGCATACAAATATTTATATGGTGATATAAATAATATGTATTTATATGATGCCATCTGATATATTTAGAAACATTTTATAATGGGAAGGGTTGGGGAAAATTTCAAAGCCTATCCTAAGGCGGGGATTTTTTGAAAGAATATTTTTCAAAGCCTCTCCAAAGTCGTTGATATTTTAAAGAATATTTTTCAAAACCTATTAATAGGCGAAGATTTTTTAAAGAGCCTATACTAAGGCGTGGATTTTTTAAAGAGCCTATACTAAGGCGTGGATTTTTTAAAGAGCCTATATTAAGACGTGGATTTTTTAAAGAGCCTATATTAAGACGTGGATTTTTTAAAGAGCCTATATTAAGGCGTGGATTTTTCAAAGAGCCTATATTAAGACGTGGATTTTTTAAAGAGCCTATATTAAGGCGTGGATTTTTTAAAGAGCCTATATTAAGACGTGGATTTTTTAAACAATATTTTTCAGAGCCTATCAAAAAGCCTGGATTTCTTAAACAATATTTTTCAGAGCCTATCAAAAGGCGTGGATTTTTTAATGAATATTTTTCAGAGCCTATACTAAGGCGTGGATTTTTTAAAGAATATTTTTCAGAGCCTACTCTAAGGCGTGGAAATTTTAAAGAATATTTTTCAGAGCCTACTCTAAGGCGTGGAATTTTTAAAGAATATTTTTCAGAGCCTACTCTAAGGCGTGGAATTTTTAAAGAATATTTTTCAGAGCCTACTCTAAGGCGTGGAATTTTTAAAGAATATTTTTCAGAGCCTATACTAAGACGTGGGATTTTTGAAGAATATTTTTCAGAGCCTATACTAAGGCGTGGATTTTTTAAAGAATATTTTTCAGAGCCTATACTAAGGCGTGGATTTTTTAAAGAATATTTTTCAGAGCCTATACTAAGGCGTGGATTTTTTAAAGAATATTTTTCAGAGCCTATACTAAGGCGTGGATTTTTTAAAGAATATTTTTCAGAGCCTATACTAAGGCGTGGATTTTTTAAAGAATATTTTTCAGAGCCTATACTAAGGCGTGGATTTTTTAAAGAATATTTTTCAGAGCCTACTCTAAGGCGTGGATTTTTTAAAGAATATTTTTCAGAGCCTATACTAAGGCGTGGATTTTTTAAAGAATATTTTTCAGAGCCTACTCTAAGGCGTGGAATTTTTAAAGAATATTTTTCAGAGCCTATACTAAGACGTGGGATTTTTGAAGAATATTTTTCAGAGCCTATACTAAGGCGTGGGATTTTTAAAGAATATATTTCAAAGCCTATACTAAGGCGTGAATTTTTTAAAGAATTTTTTGTAGAGCTTATGCTAAGGATTGGATTTTTATACAATACACAACTAAGATGTCAGTGTATTATAGCTTTGTGCAGCCCCAAATGTTTGTAACGCCGTGAAGTATTGGTCCTATACTCACCTTTAAGCATACCGATCGTCATATCTCGACTAGCTGAGTCGATCTAGACATGTGTGTCCGTCCGTCCATTACAATTTGTAAGCACAATACAGGTCACAGTTATGGACCAATATTCTCGAAATTTTGCATGTAGGATGGGTTCTGGCCCCTATTGTTTTTGGTAAAGATCGGTTAATATTTAGGGGATGAAATGGACCAAATACTTAATTTTTGTCGGTTTTTGTGGTCGCTCCAGAGGCCGCAATTATGACCCAAACATATCGAATTTTCACTTGGAGAAGGAGATGGGACCAAAGAATAAGCATACTTGTTTTGATAAAGATCGGTCAATATTTAGCGGGTCAAATGGACCCTGACTATTGTGTGAAAAATTGCAAAATTTGTATTCTATGGCGTATATATTTACTCCTGAAGGACATAGACTCGAGAAGTTCATAGTATATCCAAGAGGAGTGGATGATCTTTAAATTGATACCAATTATATTTTCGTAGGTACTCGGATGCGGTGGTTATACTTAAATAGTTACAGGTGCTTACATAGTCATATATTATTTAGTAACCTATTACCACACTAGAGGGCGGAAATGTAGCGCTGATCGCTTTGAAATGTTCCATGAGATTCCAGTTATGGTCAAGGACAACGCCTAAAATGTTAGGTGATGATTAGGATGATGATCAAATAACAATTTTTCTGATGAAGTACACCGAAAACTTAATTATTTGTACTTTTCGAGTCGAAAGCCGAACATCACAACATAACTCACGGTGAAGGGAATATGGACAAGTAATTAGAGGGGCTGTACTGATTATTAGTAACATTTTCTGACCCCTAGCCAGTCAAAAGTGTGCAAATATCGAGAAATATTGCCCAATCTCCGAATATAGAACCACAGAAAGTTAGATTTTCATGGTAGTTGTGTAGGGTATCATATGGTCGGCCCCGTTCGACTAGACTGCTCCGCTCACTGGTTAAAGAATATTTTTCAAAGGCCATAAATAGGTTAAGGCCTTTGTATAGGTATAGATTTTTTAAATAATATTTTTAAGTCCTTTATATAGGCGTGGACTTTTTAAAGACTATTTCTTAAGGCCTTTATATAGGCGTGGACTTTTTAAAGAATATTTGTTAGGGGTGGATTTTTAAAACTATTTCTTAAGACCTAAAACGAGGCGTGAATTTTTAAAGACTATTTCTTATGGCCCAAAACTAGGCGTAGATTTTTAAAGACTATTTCTTATGGCCCAAAACTAGGTGTGGATTTTTAAATATTATTTCTTATGGCCTAAAACTAGGCGTGGATTATTAAAGACTATTTCTTAAGGCCCAAAACTAGGCGTGGATTTTTAAAGACTATTTCTTAAGGCCTAAAACTAGGCGTGGATTTATAAAGACTACTTTTTAAGGCCTAAAACTAGGCGTGGATTTTTAAAGACTATTTCTTAATGCCTAAAACTAGGCGTGGATTTTTAAAGACTACTTTTTAAGGCCTGAAACTAGGCGTGGATTTTTAAGCCTATACTAAGGCCTAAAACTAGGCGTGCATTATTAAGGACTATTTCTTAAGGCCTAAAACTGGGCGTGGATTTTTAATGAATATTTGTAAGGCTTAAAGTTAGAGGTGAATTTTTAAAGAATATTTTTAAGGCTTAAAGTTAGGGGTGGATTTTTAAAGACTATTTCTTATGGCCAAAAACTAGGCGTGGATTTTTAAAGACTATTTCCTATGACCTAAAACTAGTCGTGGATTTTTAAAGACTTTTTTTATGGCCTAAAACTAGGCGTGGATTTTTAAAGACTATTTCCCAAGGCATGTCTGAGGCGTGGATTTTTAAAGACTATTTCTTAAAGCCTAAAACTAGGCGTGGATTTTTAAAGACTATTTTTTATGGCCCCAAAACTAGGCGTGGATTATTAAAGACTATTTTTTAAGGCAGAAAACTGGGCGTGGATTTTTAAAGACTATTTCTTATGGCCCAAAACTAGGTGTGGATTTTTAAAGACTATTTCTTATGGCCCAAAACTAGGTGTGGATTTTTAAAGACTATTTCTTATGGCCCAAAACTAGGTGGGGATTTTTAAAGACTATTTCTTATGGCCTCAAACTAGGCGTGGATTTTTAAAGACTATTTCTTATGGCCTGTCTGAGGCGTGGATTTTTAAAGACTATTTCCCAAGGCATGTCTGAGGCGTGGATTTTTAAAGACTATTTTTTCAGGGCCTAGAAGAGGCGTGGATTTTTTAAAGAATATTTTTTCAAGGCCTAGATGAGGCGTGGATTTTTAAAGACTATTTCTTAATGCCTAAAACTAGGCGTGGATTTTTAAAGACTATTTCTTATGGCCCAGATCTAGGCGTGGATTTTTAAAGACTATTTCTTATGGCCCAGATCTAGGCATGGATTTTTAAAGACTATTTCTTAAGGCCTAAAACTAGGCGTGGATTTTTAAAGACTACTTTTTAAGGCCTAAAACTAGGCGTGGATTTTTAAAGACTACTTTTTAAGGCCTAAAACTAGGTGTGGATTTTTAAATATTATTTCTTATGGGCCAAAACTAGGTGTGGATTTTTAAAGACTATTTCTTATGGCCCAGAACTAGGCGCGGATTTTTAAAGACTATTTCTTATGGCCAAGAACTAGGCGTGGATTTTTAAAGACTATTTCTTATGGCCCAGAACTAGGCGCGGATTTTTAAAGACTATTTCTTATGGCCCAGAACTAGGCGCGGATTTTTAAAGACTATTTCTTATGGCCCAGAACTAGAATATTTGTTAAGGCTTAAAATTATTTTTTTTTTTATATCCCCTTGTCTACTCTGAAATACACATTTTTTCATTTTTAGATTTTTTTAATTCCTTCTTAATATATAATTACTTCAACTAAGTTCCAAAAAAAAGTTAAGATTACAATTGTCAATACAACCACAAAATAGTGGCCAATCAATTATTTTTGATAACCCCAAAAATAAATCTCAATTTGTCTATCGTTGAAAAAAAAAAAACAAATGGCAACAACAACACTTCGAACAACCAACCAAAACAATTTGTAAATTACCTTGTATTACACACACAACAAGTGTATTGTTGTACTAGACAAACACACACAACACGATAAAAATTTGAGTTGGAAAAAAATAATAACTCTTTTGTTGCTATCTTATCATAAATAAATAAAAAAACTAAATTAAAAAAATAGTAATAGTAGAAAAAATAACAACAACAAAAAATACAGCAGAAAAGCGACAATATTTACTTAAACAATGTGCGACACTAATAATAAGGCATGTGACATGAACTACCACAAAATTGAAAACAGTACCGATATTTGAAAAAATAATAGGTTTTTTCAACTGGAGTCTAATATTTAATTTTGAGTTGGAAATATAAAAAAAAATAATTGTTATACCAAAAACTGCAGATTTTTTATACAGCTGAATCGTTACCTTAACATTGCCCCAATTTGCCCAATATATCACTCCCTATCCACTCCCACAATTATGTACTTTCCTACACCCACTCTTTTACTATCACTTCCATAAAATCTGCTTCCTTTTTCCTTTTATTTTAACACAAAACCCTCTACGAAACTCCGCATTGCAGTCAAAGTTGAAATTTCCACGATTATCAGTCGGCATTTGCATTTGAAGAAAGGCGAAATTAAAAAGGAAACAAAAAATCACTTTTATTTTCCTCAGTACTCGTGTAAGCAAATTATTTTTCTTATTTTTGGCTATGATGGATTATCTAAAATGTATTTTCTTTTTTATTTTGTTTTTCTTTATGGAATCCCCACAAGGCTTTGCTTTATGGGGCCTCCCAAACATAAATAAGCAATTTGAAGTAGACGGAAAAATAAAATAAAAATATCTTAGTGAGGCAATGTAGATATTCTTTAAATAATCCACGCCTTGTATGGGTCCCTGAAAAATATTCTTTAAATAATCCACGCCTTGTATGGGTCCCTGAAAAATATTCTTTAAATAATCCACGCCTTGTATGGGTCCCTGAAAAATATTCTTTAAATAATCCACGCCTTGAAATAGGCCCTGAAAAATATTCTTTAAATAATCCACGCCGTGAAATAGGCCCTGAAAAATATTCTTTAAATAATCCACGCCTTGAAATAGGCCCTGAAAAATATTCTTTAAATAATCCACGCCTTGAAATAGGCCCTGAAAAATATTCTTTAAATAATCCACGCCTTGAAATAGGCCCTGAAAAATATTCTTTAAATAATCCACGCCTTGAAATAGGCCCTGAAAAATATTCTTTAAATAATCCACGCCTTGAAATAGGCCC
The DNA here is from genome assembly GCF_032173495.1 of Musca vetustissima. NCBI lineage: Eukaryota > Metazoa > Arthropoda > Insecta > Diptera > Muscidae > Musca > Musca vetustissima. Next base: position 9,960 of record NW_026877033.1, on the reverse strand, counting down.
TGAAAAATATTCTTTAAATAATCCACGCCTTGAAATAGGCCCTGAAAAATATTCTTTAAATAATCCACGCCTTTGGATAGGCCCTGAAAAATATTCTTTAAAAAATCCACGCCTTTGGATAGGCCCTGAAAAATATTCTATAAAAAATCCACGCCTTTGGATAGGCCCTGAAAAGTATTCTTTAAAAAATCCACGCCTTTGGATAGGCCCTGAAAAACATTCTTTAAAAATCCACGCCTATCAATAGGCCCTGAAAAATATTCTTTAAGAAATCCACGCCTATCAATAGGCTCTGAAAAGTATTCTTTAAATAATCCACGCTTTTGAATAGGTCCTGAAAAATATTCTTTAACAAATCCACGCTTTTGAATAGGTCCTGAAAAATATTCTTTAACAAATCCACGCTTTTGAATAGGTCCTGAAAAATATTCTTTAACAAATCCACGCTTTTGAATAGGTCCTGAAAAATATCTTTAAAAAATCCACGCCTTTATTATTAGGCCCTGAAAAATATTCTTTAAAAAATCCACGCCTATCAATAGGCCCTGAAAAATATTCTTTTACAAATCCTCGCCTAGGAATAGGCCCTGAAAAATATTCTTTTAGGCCCTGAAAAATATTCTTTTAAAAATCCACGCCTATCAATAGGCCCTGAAAAATATTCTTTAAGAAATCCACGCCTATCAATAGGCCCTGAAAAATATTCTTTAAGAAATCCACGACTATCAATAGGCCCTGAAAAATATTCTCGCCTTTGGATAGGCCCTGTAAAATATTCTTTAAAAATAGACGCCTTGGAGTAGGTCTTGAAAAATATTCTTTAAAAAATCCACGTCTATCTTGGTACATAGTTGTGTAGCTGAAAAACAGTTCCATCTAATCCTCGCCTTGAAATAGGCCCTTATCTATGTCTTTAAATTTCATGAAATAGGCCCTTCTTTTTTATGGTTTAATCCACGCCTTTTATTTAGTGTTTGTTTTTTTTCTTTTTCCACGCCTATCTTTTTACCCTGAAAAATCTTTTTTTTTTTACACGCTTATTGATAGTGGTTGCTGAAAAGTATTCTTTCTAAATCCACCCCTTCTTCTTTATTATCTTCTTAGATGAGTCTCTTGTTTGCTTGTGTTTTTTTTTTTCTTGGCATTCTGCCAATGAAAACAATTTGTGTTTTCGTTCTGGCTGTCGAGTATTTTGCCCTCTGTCATGCAGGTGACCACTTTGGTTGACCATTTCTATTGAGCTCCGACATTGTTGACTTTGCAATAACAGAATGGTACGATAATCTGACCTTATCAACTGCATTTTTGAAAAATATTCTTTTAAAAATGCACGCATTTGGATAGACCTTAAAAAATATTAATTACAAATCCTCGCATTTTATTTAGTGTCCCTCATAATTCTTTTTTTACAGCAAGATAATGTGGTTGCTGCTGTTTGTTGTTTTTCTATTGGCATTCTTCTTTATTATCTTCTTCAGGCCATTCTTGAAGAAATAACAAAACCTAGCCTTTAAATAGGCCCCTGTTGACTTTGCAGAACATGGGATGCATTTAGATTCACGCCTATAAAAGTAGGCCCTGAAAATTAAAAAAAAAAAATTAAATTATAAATCAATATAATTTTTTTAAAGGAGTTAAAATTGCAAAGGAGTACACGCCTATAAATTGGGATAACTCTAAGGTGGGAAATATATTATTTAAAAAATCCACACATATTAATAGGCCCTGAAAAATATTCTTAAAACAATCCACGCCTATTATTAGGTTCTGAAAAATATGATATATAATGAAAGGAAATATTTGAATAATATTTTCAGGTTGGTCCATTAAAGATGCAACCTCTTTTATTAAATTTAGGTCCTGAAAAATGTAATATATAATTTAAGGAAATATTTGAATAATATTTAAATTGAAATAAACCCTCTCCTTATCATTTAATTTTAGCGGTGAAATGGTAATCTAATGAAATTAGAATTGTTCGATTTCTTCGATTTTGGGAAAGATATTGGCCAAGAATTACAGATTCATCCTATGTATCGTTCCTTGAAATTATTAAAAATATTGTATATATATATATATATATTTACATTTATGTGATTAACAAAATTACAATTAATGTGTGTAAACCTATTACATACAAATGTATTTATTATTTATGTATGTATGCATGTGTCGCTCTTCTAAGAAATCAATAAATGTAAATGGCCATGAAAAATGTTAGGAATAAATCAATAGAAATTTAAACACATTTTGAAAATTGAATTTCTTCTTTGAAATATTAAAATTAACCATTAAATTGGATGTAATAACATATATTTTATTTTGAAAAATATTTGTGGAAATCACACAAAAAATATTCTTTAAGAAATCCACGCCTTTGGATGGGTCTTAAAAAATATTCTTTAAGAAATCCACGCCTTTGGATGGGTCTTAAAAAATATTCTTTAAGAAATCCACGCCTTTGGATGGGTCTTAGCCACGCTTTGGATGGGTCTTAAAAAATATTCTTTAAGAAATCCACGCCTTGAAATGGGTCTTAAAAAATATTCTATACAGAAATCCACGTCCTTAGGCCTTAAAAATATTCTTTAAGAAATCCACGCCTTTGGATAGGCCTTAAAAATATTCTTTAAGAAATCCACGCCTTTGGATAGGCCTTAAAAATATTCTTTAAGAAATCCACGCCTTTGGATAGGCCTTAAAAATATTCTTTAAGAAATCCACGCCTTTGGATAGGCCTTAAAAATATTCTTTAAGAAATCCACGCCTTTGGATAGGCCTTAAAAATATTCTTTAAGAAATCCACGCCTTTGGATAGGCCTTAAAAATATTCTTTAAGAAATCCACGCCTTTGGATAGGCCTTAAAAATATTCTTTAAGAAATCCACGCCTTTGGATAGGCCTTAAAAATATTCTTCCACGCCTTAGGCCTTAAAAAATATTCTTTAAAAAATCCACGCCTTTGGATAGACCTCAAAAAGATATTCTTTAAAAATCCACGCCTTTGGATAGACCTTTGAAAAAATATTCCTTAAAAAATCCACGCCTTCGGATAGACCTTTGAAAAAATATTCCTTAAAAAATCCACGCCTTTCATAGGCCTTAAAAATATTCTTTAAAAAATCCACGCCTTTGGAAAAAATAGGCCTTCTTTAAATAATCCACGCCTATTGACAGGCCATGAAAAAGATTCTCTAAATAATCCACGCCTTTCGATGGGCCTTAAGAAAATATTCTTTAAAAAATCCACGCCTTGGATAGGCCTTAAAAAATATTCTTTAAAAAATCCACGCCTTGGATAGGCCTTAAAAATATTCTTTAAAAAATCCACGCCTTGGATAGGCCTTAAAAAATATTCTTTAAAAAATCCACGCCTTGGGTAGGCCGTAAAAATATTCTTTAAAAAATCCACGCCTTGGATAGGCCTTAAAAATATTCTTTAAAAAATCCACGCCTTGGATAGGCCTTAAAAATAGGCCTTAAAAATATTCTTTAAAAAATCCACGCCTTTGGATAGACCTCAAAAAGATATTCTTTAAAAATCCACGCCTTTGGATAGACCTTTGAAAAAATATTCCTTAAAAAATCCACGCCTTCGGATAGACCTTAAAAATATTCTTTAAAAAATCCACGCCTTTGGATAGGTTGTTGAAAAAATATTCTTTAAGAAATCCACGCCTTTGGATAGGCCTTAAAAATATTCTTTAAGAAATCCACGCCTTTGGATAGGCCTTAAAAATATTCTTTAAGAAATCGACGCCTTTGGATAGGCCTTAAAAATATTGTTTAAGATATCCACGCCTTTGGATAGGCCTTAAAAATATTGTTTAAGAAATCCACGCCTTTGGATAGGTCTTAAAAATATTGTTTAAGAAATCCAAGCCTTTGGATAGGCCTTAAAAATATTCTTTAAGAAATCCACGCCTTTGGATTGGCATTAAAAATATTCTTTAAGAAATCCACGCTGATGTCTCACCACCTAACTGCGGGATTTCACCATCTATAACCTGAAAGAAGCGATGAATGTTTTTATGCAGTGGACATATGAAGGCAGTCACAAGTTCTCATGCTTTTTTCTTCCTCTTCTCACTACTTTTTCTTATTGGTCAATCTCCTTTATTATTATATACCTTTTCTTGGCACAAAATTCGTCCTGTTTTACATGGTAGTATTTTTGGGCATCTGAAAATAGGATGACGATGCCGATGCAGCGTTCATGCGAATTACTGCTACACGGCTATGACAGGTTTACACCGCAATTACTCAAGTATTCATTACAATTTGTTGTTGTTGTTTTTTTTCGATTTTACTTTGTTTCATTTTCCAAGGTTGTACGTGGGCTATACTGAACTAAGGATAGTATTTAGGTAAAAAAATTTAAAAAGAGGAAATGTGTTGTTTGTTGATGTAGGAATCGGCTCTTTAATTTTATTGAAGACCTTTGGGTTCTGTATGTTTGTGAAGAGGCAAATAAAACACATTCTTCATGCCAAAAATTGAAAGTCCTTTTCGAGCATAAGCTATTAAATGCTAAACTATTTTTTAAGCAATCACAAGACATTAATAGTTGGAAGGAGTCACTGTTTTGATTCTTAAGATATAGTCTTTTTTGAATTTTCCAGTAAAGAAAGTAGTAAAGTCGGACGATACCCTTCACCACTTTGGGTATATTCAACAGAAGAATCCTAAAAGACGACACTTTTTATAGGACCAGTAAAATGAAATTGGATTCATAAACATGCCATTCTGCAACCGATACTAATGTTTTCATTTGGTCAGAAGCTACATCTAAATCTGAACCGATTTCAGGAAACTTAATACACATCACATATAGAGTTGCTTCTTACAATGGGACACAATTATGTACATCAATTTTAAGCAAATATCAATTGGACACCCGTTGATTATTTGGATAAATATCTGATAAACATGAGGAGTTTGGTGTACCGATTTCAACGAGACTTGCCAGTGATTAATTTATATTAACTACAGTTCATTGTACAAACTTTGGGTCTTTAGTGCACAATTTATATAAAATCGGAAGAAAAATTATATAGGAGCTATATCTATATCGGAACCGATTTCCACGAAACTTAGCACACATCATTCTAGAGTTGTTTCAGTACGCTATGCCAAATTCCAATCAAATCGAAAGATATATAGGGACTTTGGATAGACCTTAAAAATATTCTTTAAGAAATCCACGCCTTTGGATAGGCCTTAAAAATATTCTTTGAGAAATCCACGCCTATGGGTAGGCCTTAAAAATCTTCGCCCATAAATAGGCTTTGAAAAATAATAACAAATATATGGTGTTGAAAACATTATACCATTATTTTTCAAATTTATGGCATTGACACGCTTTGAATAATATAGTTTAAAAAATCCACGCCTCTTCACAGGCCCTGCAATCTTGAGTACATTTCATAACTTTGAAAAATATTCTACAGAATGCAATAAGGTTTTCAACGCTATCTAGTTGGAATTACACCATGTCTTAACATGTTCACATGTTAATACATATTGTTTGGCCAAAACCATGAAAAAATCAATTTAATTTTATACAGATTTTTTTCCAGCATTGTTTCAGTTATGTTTATTGCTGTTCATAACTTTTTGACTACTAAAGTTTTTTTCCCCGATTTTTTTCCAACACAAACAAAAGCAAATTTGTTGACACTGCAAGGCAAAGTTTTCAAATCAAAGCATACATTAAGGGTTTTTATTGACGTTTTGTTGTTGTTGGTCTTTTTGTTTGACTAGTTTTTGTGTGCTTCCAGAATTTTATAGCAAAAGTTAGATGTTGTTACTAGTAGTTGTGTAGTAGTCGTTTAGTTTACCCTCGCCGACTCTCGGTTATGGTCAGGAAATTCATAAGAAAGTCATTTTAATTTTCCATGGTTTTTTGTTATTATCTTCAGTTATAATTCCAGTTAATTTAGTTGTGGTTGGCACAAACGAAAAAAAAAAAACTAAAAACTACTTATAATACAACTTTAATTTTAAGGAATTTTTATTTTACGTTTTTTTCCCTTTTTGTGTTCTAGAATTTTAATCCATCCATTTTCTTTAGAGAAGTTCTAACCAAACTATTTGCAAACTGTTGCATATTTTCCGGGGGTATATAAAGTGAACGAAACAAAAAATGTGGCATAGGTTTTGCCAAAATGGAAATTGTTGCCGTTGTTGTTTTTTTCTTATATTTTGAATTATGTATGTAGTTGTAGCTGTAGTGTAGAAAGTTTTGAGTAAACAGATTTGCTTTTGGCAATCTACATGCAAATTCATTATCATAAAGATGATAGCATACTTTGTGGTGTTTCGTTCGTTCGTTTGGCAAGAGTACAGGTTGAACCCAAACATAGCTCAGGGGCGAATGTTGAATATAACATAATATGGCATAGTGTGGTATGGTAGGAGTAAAATTTCGTAGAAGAAACTTGATGAAATTTTGTTGTTCAAGTTAATGGAGAACATAATGTTCGAAATATATATAAGAACGTCTTATTATGCTTGCTTTATTCTATAATACAATATTTAAATAAAATAATGAAAAAACCTTCTTTAGATTAATTTGGTCACTAAGCAAGTCTTTTTTAGATCATCAATTTCTGAAGAATATTTTTCCATGCTCCAATAAAAGTTATGAACCCAAAACCGTGGAGTTCTAAAGCCTATCCAAAGGCGTGGAATAATTTTCAAAGCCTATCCAAAGGCGTGGATTTTTTAAAGAATATTTTCCAAAGCCTATCCAAAGGCGTTGAATATTTTAAAAATATTCTTTAAAACTCCACGGCTTTGTTTGTCCCTTAAAAAATATTCTTTAAGAAATCCGCGCCTATTCATAGACTTTGAAAAATATTCTTCAAGAAATCCGCTCCTATTGATAGGCTTTGGAAAATATTCTTTAAGAAATCCGCGCCTATTGATAGGCTTTGAAAAATATTCTTTAAGAAATCCGCGCCTATTCATAGGCTTTAAAAAATATTCTTCAAGAAATCCGCGCCTATTGATAGGCTTTGGAAACTATTCTTCAAGAAATCCGCGCCTATTTATAGGCTTTGAAAAATATTCTTTAAAAATCTACGCCTTTGAATCGACCCTGAAAATAATCTTTAAAAAATTCACGCCTATAAATAGGCCCTGAAAATATTCTTAAAGAAATCCAAGCCTTTGGATCGATACTGAAAATAATCTTTAAAAAAATTAACGCTTATAAATAGGCCCTGAAAAATATTCTTTAAGAAATCCACGGATTGGAATATACCTTGAAAAATATTCCCTAATCCTTTGGATAGGCCTTTAAAATATTATTAATAAGTCCACGCTTAATGTTATTAAAAATGTGATTAAAAAATGTTATTAAAAAAATCCAACCGTTTGGATATGCCTTAAAAATATTGAATGCCTTTGGATCGGCCTGGAAAAATATTATTAAAAAAAATAATGCCTTAAATATATTTTTTGAATAAATGCACGCCTTTATTTTTTTACTAATCCGCGCCTATTTCTATGCCTTGAAAAATATTTAATCCAAAGGCGTGGATTTTTTAAAGAATAATTTTCAAAGCTTATTTAATGGTATGGAATATTTTTCAAAGCCTATTCAAAGGCGTGGAATATTTTTCAAAGCCTATCCAAAGGCGTGGACTATTTTTCAAAGTCTATCCCAAGGCGTGGATTTTTTAAGAATATTTGTCAAAGCCAATCCAAAGGCGTTAATTTTTAAACAAAAAATTTTCAAGGCCTGTTAAAACGCGTGGATTTTTTAAAGCCCATAAATATTATTTTTATTTTATTAATTTTTTTCTTATTAACAAATTTTATCCTACAAATAAAAATCTTCTATTTCGAACAGCTTTTGCTAAATGACATAACAATTTCCATGCACCCCTAAGGTATGCCAAAAGGGATTTGCCATAACCATTAATTACAATTATTTGTAACCTAATCTTCAAAATAAAATTTTATTACTTGAGATAACCCTTACAAATGTTATTTAAAATGCTAACAATTTATCACCTTTTTCTAACACCTCATTCTAGGGAATAATCTTTATCTAATTGTCTAGTGTGTGACTATTAATAACCGAATATAAAAAAATGTCAGGTTATTTTTTCTTATCAGACATTTTGTTTTAAATACATATAATTAATCTTCGTTTTGGGGCTTTTGTGAGCAACAGTCAAATTATGACTGTTGGGGAGGGAGGGTGGTTCATAGGTTAGGAAGGTAAATAGCACCCACACCTTAATTATTTATTTATTTTTTTTAATAAAATTTTGCAATAAATCAAATTTGTGGCAAAATGCGGGTTATAAAAAAATTTAGCTGGAAATTTAATTTCGATAATAAACTAAGAATAATTCCTGTTAGGTAGGGTTGGGTTTTGTTTGTCTCTCATGATATGGAGTTAAAAATGTTCGAATTCATATACATATTTCAAATAGATGAACAAATAATAATAAACACGACTATGATTTCATACAAGGCATCTGTAGATAGCAGACGTGCTAAAAAGGGATCCTTAATTTTTTTATATTTTTATACACTACCTTTTACCACCTTCCTGCCCTCTTATAGTTGGAAGAAGCCTTTTGTAGACATTTTATTTTTAAAATAGCTTCTGTTAAATACTGTTTATAGTTCAAAATTCCTCCTCCTATTTGCCTGTGATCTGTTTTAATAAAAAAATCTAAAAACGGTTTCCCCTCACCTCTCTTGACGTTGTTTTCCTAAAATATCTGCAACACCAGAAAACAAAAATTGCCCTCTCCCACCCCAAAACCTTTTAACTTTAAAATACAATTATGAGTTTTTTTATTTCAGATTAACGACCGACCACTGACTGGCCATTGTTGCATACTGAATAGATTTTTTCCCCAGCGGGGTACTACAAAACGCATTAAACTTTATCTCCAAAGCGTAACACAACTCCCACGAACTAAACATTTTTTGCACCAGCTTAACAAATGGCAACAATAAAACAATTTAAATTTTAAATAGAATTCTATTTGGGGAACACTAAAAACAACAGCTAGTAGGGGAATTTAAATGGAACATACATGAAGGACACCCACTGAGGGGAGATGTATCAAAATGGAAGTGAATGAATTTTTTTAAATAATTTTTTCCGTGCCCTATCCAAAGGCGTGGATTTTATAAGTGATATTTTCCAAGGCCTATCCAAAGGCGTGGATTTTTTAAATGATATTTTCCAAGGCCTATCCAAATAATAATTTTTTACAAGGCCTATTTAAAGGCGTGGACTTTTTAATTAATTTTTCCCAAGGCCTATCCAAAGGCGTGGACTTTTTAATTAATTTTTCCCAAGGCCTATCCAAAGGCGTGGACTTTTTAATTAATTTTTCCCAAGGCCTATCCAAAGGCGTGGATTTTTAAAATAATTTTTCCCAAAGCCTATTTAAAGGCGTGGATTTTTTAAATAATTTGTTCCAAGGCCTATTTAAAGGCGTGGATTTTTTAAATAATTTGTTCCAAGGCCTATTTAAAGGCGTGGATTTTTAAAATAATTTTTACCAAGGCCTATTTAAAGGCGTGGATTTTTTAAATGATATTTTCCAAGGCCTATCCAAAGGCGTGGATTTTTTAAATAATTTTTTCCAAGGCCTATTTAAAGGCGTGGATTTTTTAAATAATTTTTTCCAAGGCCTATTTAAAGGCGTGGATTTTTTAAATAATTGTTTCCAAGGCCTATTTAAAGTCGTGAATTTTTTAAATGTTATTTTCCAAGGCCTATCCAAAGGCATGGACTTTTTAAATTATATTTTCCAAGGCCTATCATTCAGTTTATTTGGCGTAAAAAATTTATCCAACACTCTCTTTAAAAATCAATTTTCACTACCAATCAAACAGAACAAAAAAAATCGTTTCTACAAAAAAAAAAAAAAAAAAAAATCGTCATCCCCCAATTGCAAAAATCATCAACCACGAATTTGT
>NW_026877032.1:0-21277 GCF_032173495.1 Musca vetustissima | reverse complement strand
ATTGAAATTGCCTTCTAAACAAAATGTTCAGAAATTCGATCTGCACCTATGGAACTAAACAATGACTTACCCATCCCGAGTAAGTCACACAGCCGTAAGCCAACCCGTTTTTAGAAGTTGCACATTTACACATTAAAAATTAAATGCAGCCATTAAATAAAAATACAAACAAATAAAATACAATCATATATATATTTAGCGATTTTCTGAATCATGGCGATAAATGGCGACAACGGTGTACCGGGCGATAAATATGACTACTGCCATAGGTGGTAGTCAGTCAACGATTTATTCATAATTTTCGTATTTTTGTTTTTAATTTTTCACATCTGTCTTTAGAATACTCAAGCCGTTCGTCGTTATCGTCGTCATACTCGTATTATAATTAAATACGATATATGGTGTCACATCGACTTACATACACACATCAACTAACTTACATAAGCATATTCACAATAATAACAAAAAAGTTTAAGTATCACAAATAGGACCCTGAAAATAAATAAATTCTAATTAAATAAACAATAGTCTAAAAACAACAATAGCTGCAACAACAACAATAGTAAATGTGTGTGTCTATATGGAAAACTTTAAAATGAAAAATATAATTCTAAAAAAATATGACTCAAATTTCGTAAAACAAAACATTAAACCTTACTCTACACTAAAATTCGCCTCTATTTAACGTCTTTGACGTCTCTGGATCCCCTGGCACTGCCATGTATTTGTATAGACGATATTGACGAATATCAGTTTGTATTCTGCAACTAAGAAATTCAAATGTATTTGAGATGTATATTGGGGTGGGGTGTTCACAAAAATCAAATCAGAGTTTTTATAGACGAGCTGAAGCAGGGAATCTTTCATTGACGAGCTGAAGGGCGTCTTTCATAGACGACCTGAAGGGAGTTTTTCATAGACGGCTGAAGGGAATTTTTTATAGACGAGCTGAAGGGAGTTTTTCATAGACGAGCTAAAGGGAGTTTTTCATAGACGAGCTGAAGGGAGTTTTTCATAGACGAGCTGAAGGGAGTCTTTCATAGACGAGCTGAAGGGAGTCTTTCATAGACGAGCTGAAGGGAGTCTTTCATAGACGAGCTGAAGGGAGTCTTTCATAGACGAGCTGAAGGGAGTCTTTCATAGACGAGCTGAAGGGAGTCTTTCATAGACGAGCTGAAGGGAGTCTTTCATAGACGAGCTGAAGGGAGTCTTTCATAGACGAGCTGAAGGGAGTCTTTCATAGACGAGCTGAAGGGAGTCTTTCATAGACGAGCTGAAGCAGGGAATCTTTCATAGACGAGCTGAAGCAGGGAGTCTTTCATTGACGAGCTGTAGCAGGGAGTCTTTCATAGACGAGCTGTAGCAGGGAGTCTTTCATAGACGAGCTGTAGCAGGGAGTCTTTCATAGACGAGCTGAAGCAGGGAGTCTTTCATAGACGAGCTGAAGCAGGGAGTCTTTCATAGACGAGCTGAAGCAGGGAGTCTTTCATAGACGAGCTGAAGCAGGGAGTCTTTCATAGACGAGCTGAAGCAGGGAGTCTTTCATAGACGAGCTGAAGCAGGGAGTCTTTATACACGAACTGATGCAGGAAGTCTTTCATAGACGAGCTGAAGCTGGGGAGTCTTTCATTGACGAGCTGAAGCAGGGAGTCTTTCATAGACGAGCTGAAACAGGGCGTCTTTCATAGACGAGCTGAAGCAGGGAGTCTTTCATAGAAGCAGGGAGACGAGCTGTAACAGGGAGTCTTTCATAGACGAACTGAAGCAGGGAGTCTTTCATAGACGAGCTGATGCAGGGAATCTTTCAGATAGTAGATGAAGACTACAGGAGCATTTATAGGCGTACTAAAGGTCAGGGAGTTCATATAACCGAAGTGCTATACCCTACACAACTAAGTTTCATAGACGCGTTAACGTGAAAGGAGTCGCCGAAGATTTATTTTTATAAAAAAAAAATTTCCAACCAAATATGACTGATTCCTTTGGTATCCTAAATAATCGTTCAAGCTTTTGGGACTATTTTTCTATTGAAATAAAAACTCACCCACTAATTTTTTTTAGAAACTGATTTGTAATATACCCCCTCCACCATACTAATTTTAATTTGTTTTTCGTTCGTAACTCATCGAAATAATCATTTCCTACTCTAATATATATATATATATATATATATATATATATAGACCGATATAGCCCATCCATGTTTAGGCAAACCTCCCATATTAGGGTAACCCCCAATTTTCGATATTTTTGGAGTTCTTGAGCGCATTTTTCAACGGAATTTGCTAAAACTTGGTACATTGTGTTTTTATTGGGTACCGAATTTCTCCACTAAAAATTATAAATATAGGCTCACTTTTTCTGGTAGCACCTCAATTATCAGTATTTTGGGAGTTTTGATCGAATTGGCTGTAATTTAGTTATTTGGAGTTTTTATTGGGTACCAAATATCTCCACTAAAAATTATAAATATAAGTCGATTTTTTGGGTAGCCCCAATATAAGGGTACCCAATAATTTTTAGTATTCACCACCTTTTAGGGGTTGTTCCCATATACAGTCGAAGCCGCTTAATTGCCAAACAAATATTTGAACCCAATAAGTCTTTAACATTTTCACACATTTTGCATCGCTTAATTGAAAATCCGTTTAAAGTGAAATCGGTTAATTGAAAATGAAATTACTTCCAAAGGGCCATGTTTCTTTGAAAAAAACTCTGCTTAATTTTTTTACATTGTGGCTAATTTTCGTAACATTGGCTGATTAGTCAGAAACACCTTATAGAGGCAGAAGCTGTCTCCAAATGTTTTTCAATATCAGATTTATTGAATCAAATTTATTGAACTTCGAACTTCGGATAAATAAAACAAATATCAATTATCCGGAATAACACATTTAACCGGATTTCGGCAAATGTCAATTAAATCCTCATAAAGTAGGTTAACCCGGTAAAAAGTTCTAATGTAAATGCCGTTTTATTCAAAATCCCGGATAATCGAAGCAAACTCACTGCATTTGTCAACTTTCAATTAAGGGGACCCCACCCATTCTCGATTTTAATTTTTCAAAATTTTCGATGGGCTGGTAAATCAATACCAATGCTTGTTAAGGTTTGTAACTTTACACACATATAGTTGAAGATTTAAAAGAGAAGAAAAATAATTTACAAAAAAATGTTTGTTATTGTTTTGTTGTTGTTTTTTGTAATTAAAGAAAAGTCCTTATTTTTGACATCGGAATCCTTATCACTGCAACATCGGAATCCGAAAATTCCAACGGTGTTAGAAAGAGTACATGTCTGGATCTCGTATGAACTAGGATTATTGTCTTCGCTCTAAAATTCACAAAATGGTGGACCTTTGAAAAAATATTTTTAGAAAATCGCCGATTTTTTACCAAAAACAAAGTTAAAAAATAAGGAAGATCTTCACCGATTGGCTTTATCCTAGTTCATACGATAGCTATACACTCACAGAGAAACGTGTAAAAATTTGGAATCGATTGGGTTATTAATTTTTGAGTTATCGTGCCCGCCATTTGCAAAAGAGAAAAACGCGTTTAAAGTTTGAGAAGCCCTTTAGCCGTCACTTGATGCTGACACAATAGATTGGCTATATTTTCAAGAGTTCTTGAGATTTTCACTTGAAATTTTGTTGGGACATTCTTGAATTAGTGTAGATTCGAATTAAATAAAAAAAAATTGACCTCGAGAATGGGGGGGTCCTCTTAAGCGGATTTAACTGTAACCCTAGAACGACTAGAACGTAAGTTTCGAGAATGAACTATATCGGCCCGCTTTAGGTATAGTCTCCAGGGACGTACTAATACAATTTTTTCTGCAATGATAAATTTCATATTGGCTGGTTCAACCCCAAATTCGAAATAAAATCTGGGTATGTTGGTGATGGCTTCATATAACTGCATCCTCTAAATTTCAGTATTTTGGAGATGTTGCACCCTATCATGCGTCTCCAATATAGGTTCACTTTTTGGTATTTTTAGGGGAAATCTCCATTAAATATTACTGAAATTTGTATTTGGTGTACATTATGGTTTACATAAATCGGTGTGTAGATATGTCGATATAGGTCCATTGTTTGGTATTTTTCCAGTATTTTAATTTCAAGTACCTGTCAGTATACCTATGGTGAGGGTATCCAAAGCTCGGTCCGGCCGAACCTAACGCCTAATTCCCTTGGTTTTCCATCAAACTATTTTAAAATATTTCTGTAGGAACAAATCAACGCCATGACATTCCGCTCGTCTAATAAGGCTTCAATCAGAAAAAACCCAGAACTCAGTTAGTGAGTTTTTTTATAGAACAAATCTGTCCATCCAATAGAAAATTAATACCATTTAAAAACTATAATATATATAAACCAGTGAGCGGAGCAGTATAGTCGGACATGGCCGATCATTCGATACCCTACACAACTACCAAGGAACTCTAACTTTCTGCGCATGCTTAATTCGAGCCTGAGCAATATTTCGTAATATTTGCCAAGACTTGCTCGATTAGAGGTCAACAGCACATTTTCCGAATATTATAAATATTCAGTACAGGATTGTGTTGTGATGTCCGGTCTATATTCGACTATAAAACACAAAAAATAAGTTTTCGGTTCACTTCATCCCAAATTTTAATTCTGACTATCATCGAAAATTATAGGCGTTGTCCTTGACCATAATTGGAACTTCATTGAAAATTTCAAAGCGATCAGCGCTATATTTCCGCCCTCTAATGTGGTAATGGATTACTAAATAATATATGAATACGTAAGCACCTGTACGACAATACAATTGGTATCAATTTAAAGGTCAACCACTACTCTTGGATATACTATCAACTTATGGGATTTATATCCTTCAGGAGTAAATATATAAGCCACAGAATTCAAATTTTGTAATTTTTCACACAAAAGTCAGTGTCCATTTGACCCTCTAAATAATGACCGATCTATATCAAAGCAGACATGTTTATTCTTTGGTCCAATCCCCTTCTCCATGTAAAATTTCGCGATATTCAGACCATAATTGCGGCCTCTGGAGCGACCAGAAAAACCGACAAAAATTTAGTATTTGGTCCATTTCATCCTCTAAATATTAACCGATCTTTCCCAAAAACAATAGGGGTCTTCATTGGTCAGAACCCATCCTACATGCAAAATTTCGTGAAGATTGCTCCATAACTGTGGCCTGTATCGTGTTTACAAATTATAATGGACAGACGGACGGACGGACACACATGTCTAAATCGACTCAGCTAGTCGAGATATGACGATCGGTATACTTAAAGGTGGGTCCAGGACCAATATTTCGCGGCGTTACAAACATTTGGGGCTACACAAAGCTATAATACCCTGACAACATAGCTGTGTAGGGTATAGAAATAATTCCTCATTCGTGTATTCCTCCCTAATATATCACACATATTTTTACATGTAAATCATAACTTATCCATTTAATTTGATCGATTCAGCTAATTGCAAACTAAATAAGTCATAGGAAATCATTCAACTTAGCTCAGTTGAGTTCAGTTCAGCTTAGCTCAACTCGATTCAAATGAAATTCGAAAAAGAAAACAACAACGACAACTGCAATAAGAGAAGAAAAACTAAAAAATGAACAAAAGCGCTGTCACACTAAACTCAATACATATATACAATTTTACAGTCGATTCCAGATAATTGCATTGAAACGTGAAATTACAGAACCAGAAAACAAGTTGAAGATTTAGATAAAAAGATTTTTTGGCAGAAGATATGAAAAAAAGAACAGAAAAAGGGCTACACTTAACCCAACTTCGGTCTGCAGCATCTTGAAATTTTTTTGATATGTCTCTAAGGGGCATTTTCGTACAGAATCTAGGTTAACGAAATATATTAATACACCCTTACTGATTTTTTCCGAGTATATTTTGTGTACAATTTCCTATCAATAATTGTGGTTTTTAGATTTACTTCTACTTTTTATGGAGTTGACTGTACTTTTGGGTGTTGTAAGTAAATTGAAAAAAATCTATATGATGATAATGGATTCTACAATGATATTTTTTGTTTTAGCAAAACTGGCTAATAATGACGATCTTAATAACGTCGACGATCATAACGATGATGATGATGATCGTTTTGTATCAAAGTATTATTGTTATTAGAATTATTATTATTTTTATTATTCAGGCATACAAATATGGTTTACAATAGCAACAAATAAAAATAATAATACGACCATATGGCTGTGGTGACTTTGAGCGAATAATTATTTTTTGTCATTCTATGAAATGCAATACTAAATGTATTTTAATTAGAATTATTATTAACAACAATGACATTACACAGATTTAAGATGTAAATATGTAGTATTATTTTGCCATAAAAGGTGTTATGACTTCATACATAAATTCACCGTAGTTACAGAAAATATTCTGCAGGAAGAAATCAAACACTCTTATCTATAGGAAACCAGTTGTCATGTGCGTACTCACGCCATCTATACGCCACATACCGAAACACGTATAATTTTGTCTGTCACAGCAAGAGACATATGGTTTGTTTATCCTGTCATTTCAAAAAGGGAAATTTTAAATGTGGAAAACATATTGGAAATAGGGAGCCAATAAGCCATGTAAAATATTCAAGGTTCTTTCTTTTTATTTCTGGAGTTCTTGGCAGCAGGAAGTGGATCGAGCAAAAAGAAAAAGTTTTTACCCGCGTTAAATACAATCGGTGTAACAATACCCGCATATCACAAAACAAAATTTTAAAACTATTTACTGCCTTTATTGCACAAAAAGAGAAAAAAAACTCAATAACTGTTGAACAAAAGGAAGTAATCCAGCACCAAACACCTTTGCTAACAATATTTGGACCACCGATCCCGACTCCTCTGCCCATCGTTGGATCCGCTGTTGAGCACCAGGCATTCCGCGGTGCTGAGGTACCTAAAAATAAAAGAATATAAAACTGATATGGTGTAAAACGAGCTATTGACTTTAACTCATTACTTACCTCCAAACTTATTGATAATTACTTTCGACGGACGGACAGCCCATAAACCTGGAATAAAAGGGTATTGAAAATACGTGGCCTTAAGGGTATACATTTTCTTTTGATTTTTTTCGAGTCTCAAAAACCTCTTTAACAGGTAGGACAGGTAATTAACCACCAGGAGTTAGTTGCTACCATTCACAAAAGCCTAATGTTGTCCCTTTGTTTTTACTCCACTTAAAATAAAAAAAAAATATTCAGGGTTTGAACTATAAAACTAAAATACAACACCCATACTTACGAGATTAACAGACGGATAATAAGCTCCATTGCCAGCAAATACCGCCATAATAGGACCTCTGTTCAGCATCCCTGAAAAAAGAGGAGCAGCCATCTTATATTAGATTTATTAAATAAATACCCAAAAGTGGTACTTACCTTAGTTTCGTTATTATGAACAACGTTCAAAATTATAATACGTACGATATAAAAACTCTTTACACTAGTAAAAACCTTTTTAACCATGTGAATTTCAAAGTTAAAATCATCCACAATTTATTGTATTAAAAATTATGAACCTTGAATTAAAAACAAAATTGTAACGATGGATATGAATTAAAATGTCTTCTTCATAAGGAAATTTAATTGAAGGTTAGGAAGGTGACGTGCTAAAGAAGAGGTAGGTATGGGGACAATATAAACATGTTTTGATTGCCAAGGTGGAACAAGTGTTCCAGTGAGAGGGAAGAGCTCGGTTTAACACCTGCCGAGCACTTTCATGATTTATTTTCCACATATAACTGGTTACTTTTTCTTATTTATGCTGTGGTGAAAGTCATTAATAGTTTACTATCTCTCTCGGGCTCGGAATGCCTTTTTTTAAATTTTGATCAGTCTGGCATGACATTTTTTTTTTTTTTTTGTTCAACATATTGCCAACCTTGTCAATGTCGTCAAGAACCTCCCCCATCCGGCGAGCACTAGCCGTGCACAAAGCCAACATGCCAGCAATGACGATGTTTGATAGAAAACAGGAATTATGTGAAATCAACCTAAAATGGGATGAACATATATGTATATGGGTGCTATATCTAAATCTGAACCGATTTTCACGAAACTTGGCAGACATCATTCTAGATCTTATTCATTACGCTGTGCCAAATTTCGCGCAAGTCCAAAGATTTCCAGGGACTTTAGTGGAATATTTACCTAAAATCGGGCGAAGTTATATATGGGAGCTATATCTAAATCTGAACCGATTTTCACGAAACTTTGTACACATCAGTGTAGACTTAATTCAGAACCCTATACCAAAATTCGTGCAAATCGAAAGATATATATGGACTTTGGCACACCCTTTACCTTAAATCGGACGAAAATATATATGGGAGATATATCTAAATTTGAAATCCGATTTTTCCCAATTTCAATAGGGTTCGTCGTTGGGCCAAACAAATGAGTTGTACCAAATTTCATCCAATTCGGATCATAAATGCGACCTGTACTTTTTTACAATTTAACAAGGACAGGCGGTCAGACGACTCAGAATGTGATTTATGAATATTCTCAAAAGGAACCATGGGTCTATCTCGATTATTTTTGCCTGTTACAAACATATGCACAAAGGCATAATACCCTTACCACAGTTTGGAGAAGGTTATAAAACGTGAGCGGGGGAAAATTGAAATATAGAGGAGTCAGAATGAAGTCCGGAAATTTTTTCAATGTGTAAAAGCAAACCGCAGGCTTTGGTGCAGACACATCCTCCTGTAGAGATGAAGATGGAAACCTGGTGACAGATACCGACAGCGTGCTGAGCATCTGGAAGGAGCATTTTTAAACGCTTCTAGTATCAAATAATAACGGCGAGGAAGATACTCCAGAACCAATAAGAGATGATGGTATAGATTGAATACCACGTAGCCAAGATGAGGTCAGGATAGCAATTAATCGGCTGAAAAATTAAAAAGCAGAAGCTGCCAATGGATCACCAGCCGAACTATTCAAGGCCGGTGGTCAGACGTAGATCAGGAGCATGCACCAGCTGATTAGTACAATTGGGTTCCAATGATTGGAACCTCAGTATCCTGGGTCCAGTGCACAAAAAAGGAGACAATATGATATGTGCCAACTATAGAGGAATAAGTCTTCTTCCCATCGCATATAAAGTTCTATCAAACGTGCTGTGTGAACGACTGAAGCCAATGGTCAATTACATTATTGGACCATACCAATGCGTCTTTAGACCTGGTAAATTCACTGTAGACCGAATTTTCAAATTGTGTCAAATTCTGGAGAAGACCCACGAAAAACACATCGAAACATTTCACCTATTTGTCGACTATAAAGCCGCATTCCACAACCCAATCCGATCAGAGGTGTTCAAAGGTATGTCTGCGCACTTAAAGCACAAGGTCAGCACTTAAAGGACCTCCCGTAGCCCTTCAATACCAAGTGAGGATTCATACAAAGTCACTTTTTGTCGTGTGACCTTTTTAACATAAGCCTGTACCGATATAATGGTTCGAACATTGAGAGCGGTAACAGACATCTTTGAACGAATTGTGAAGGAGTCTGCCAAAGTGCGGCTGACAGTAAATGGCGAGAAGGCCAACGCGCAAGATTTCATTTACCTCGGTACCGTTAATTAATGACATCTGTTTTGAAATTCGGAGAAGAATATTGTTGGCCAACTATGGTCTGAGTAAGCAATTCAAGAACAAGGCCTCCTCCAGCCAGACCAAACTCACACTCTACAAGACACTGATACTACCCGAGCTGTAGAATGGATTTGAAGCTGGGTACTTGCGCAAGCAGATGAGGTAGCTCTTGCGTTGACCGTGAATATCACCGTTGAATGAACCATGAGCTATACCATCTATTCTCTGACGTCAGCATAGTCAGAGCTGCAGCATCTGCGCTATCTAGTTCACGCAGAAGGGGAAGGTCACGAATTCGATGGAAAGATCAAATAGAAGACAACATCTCGGATAATGGTCCTCAAATTGGATGAGATGCGCACAAGAACTCGGCTTATGGAACAACGTTCTGTCATAAGCCAGCTGAGTAGGTAAGTAAATATCTTAAATATTGCGAGCTCTATCGTGATTTCAACAGACGGATTAACGGACATGAACGGAATCGACATAGAATCTGGACTCAGATGAATATTTCGAAATGTTGACAAACGGAATGACAAATGTAATATACATTCACATTGTGGTGGAGGGTATAAAAAATTGAGATTGTCCTCCTCATACCTCTAGGAATGGTGTATTTTTACGACCTCTTTCGCCATTGACCTCTCGTCGTATTGTGCAAACATATTGGTGATATTTATGTATGTACTGTGTTGGTCTATAGCACTCTGAATAAGTAAATTCGTATACATATAATTTGAAA
Organism: Musca vetustissima; assembly: GCF_032173495.1. Taxonomy (NCBI): domain Eukaryota; kingdom Metazoa; phylum Arthropoda; class Insecta; order Diptera; family Muscidae; genus Musca; species Musca vetustissima. The sequence goes on along the minus strand of NW_026877032.1, from coordinate 10,890 downwards.
TTTGGAAATTTGTTGCAGTGTTAGTCTAATGTTTAAACTTAATCAGTTCGCATACTCAATTATAGCTGGAACCTCTACCTGAAAGAATCGTATTGAGATATGGCAGGCGAGATGAAATATCAGTCTGCGGTACTTCTATGAAGAGTCCCAATCCTTCCTGCTGACCGAGACTACATTATCCATTGACACAGGGTTTGGCCGGTTTCAGGTAGTCATAATTATTTCCTATTAGTCTTTCTGGTGAAAATTAAGGTTTCCCGGCCTCGCCTACTTAAAGGTGATATTTAACGCCAAGTGAATTTGAATTATTTCCCCTAATAAGTATTATAACCTTGCCCGCATATCCTACTGGCTCAGCTTTCTCTTTGTATTGTACCGGCGGGAAGACCGGTTAACATTCGTACTTGTTAATTTCTTCGCCCATCTTATCAGTCTCATCACAGCTACTCCTATAGAACACAACGAACCTCTGCTCTACAGAAGTATTTGTTTCATGGATAAAAATAAAAGCTTCAGTTCGACTGAGCCATTTCTTTCCGAACGTGTTAACTTAATGAGGCTATGATCTTGACCCCTTGTTCTCTCCATACTGAAAAAAAAATATATATTATGCTAATGGATACGTCCTGTATAACTTTCTATTTCACTTCTTCGTTTTCCCATTCAAGAAACGGAAAGCCCTTTTTGGAAAAATCCACAAATCCATATTTCATTCTTGAATGTCTTCAATTATTGCAATTTTTCACCTCAATATCAATATGTATGTCCGCTTGTGCGTGCATATTTCTCGACACACTAATCGCTCAGAGGAGGTACCGACCGGCAAATATGCTGAACAAAACAAAAAAGCTCGAAAAAAACTTATCCATACCTGGCTGACCACATGTTTAGACACCAAAAAAAGGAAAAAAATACGTTTGTACACTGGAATGTACAGACCCTACCTACATACATACAAATCGCACATATTGTATGTTAATAATAGTACGTCTGTCTGTCTGTCGTCTACCGATACAGCCATTGTGGTTGTTGTTGCTTTCAAGTGGGGTACATTTGGCATGCCAAAAGGCAAACCAAATAAATATGAAACCCCCCACAACAAAAGAGCCAAATGCACATGAGTCACATACCATAACAAATAATCATCAAAGCGTCTGTCCGTCTGTCTGTATGTTTCGAGGTCTGTCAGTCCAGTGTGCCAGTGGTGGTGGCGGAGGCTATGGCAGCATAAATGCAGCAATAGTTATTGGTGCGACAAAAAATAGGGATGCCATTAAGAATGGGGAGATTTTTATCCTAAATCGGAAAATCTAAATTTGCTATACCAATAAATCCTCTTCAATGAAATTTGAGTTTTTTCTATAAAAAACAAGTGAAAAAGCATTAAGTTCCCGGGCCGAAAATACCACCTATAGAAAAAAAACTTTGAGATGGTATTTTTTCTAACTGAGGTCCGATTTTTTGATTGAAAACATGCCACCACAGTAGAACTGAGATCTGATTTTTTCTTATCGAAAAAATGTCAACTCAGTAGAACTGAGGTCTGATTTTTTTTCTAAAAAATTCAACCTCAGTAGAACTGAGGTCTGATTTTTTTCTATAGAAAAAAATTCCACCTCAGTAGAACTGAGGTCTGATTTTTTTCTATAGAAAAAAATTCCACCTCAGTAGAACTGAGGTCTGATTTTTTTCTATAGAAAAAAATTCCACCTCAGTAGAACTGAGGTCTGATTTTTTTCTATAGAAAAAAATACCACCTCAGTCGAACTGAGGTCTGATTTTTTTCTATATAAAAAAAATACAACCTCAGTCGAACTGAGGTCTGATTTTTGTCTATAGAAAAAAATACCACCTCAGTCGAACTGAGGTCTGATTTTTTTCTATAGAAAAAAAATACAACCTCAGTCGAACTGAGGTCTGATTTTTTTCTATATAAAAAAAATACCACCTCAGTCGAACTGAGGTCTGATTTTTTTCTATAGAAAAAAATACCACCTCAGTCGAACTGAGGTCTGATTTTTTTCTATAGAAAAAAATACCACCTCAGTGGAACTGGTCTGTTTTTTTCATAAAAAAATACCTCAGTAGAAATTAGTTCCAATTTGTCTGTTCACTTTCCATTTCCAAATTGAAACCCCTATCATTTTGGCATATGTTATAGAATTCCATGCAGAAATTAACGCGGGTAGATGGAAAAGCCAACAACAAATACATAACTTCATTGAACACAGACAGGCCCACAACAACAGAAACCCACCAACAAACAATTCAACAGTTAGTTATTGTTTTGTTTTGGCTGCGAACTCAATAAAATCGAATCCAACAAATGCAACAAGAACAACAACAATATCATGGAGCTATAACTGAATTACTACAGCTGTATTTGCAAGAGCCCAGAGAAGCATTAACAACAACAGCAACAACAACAACAACCAAATAAATGTCTGAAGAATAACTCAACTCTATTTTAAGTTCATTTTTCCAGCCAGTTTGTCAGTCAAGCTTGTTGCTCTAACCAAGCACCCAGTCCCTTTTCGCATAGAGCCGGCACAAATGTTGGCTCCTTCATATCCCCCACACACAAATGCAAAACCTTCTTGTCCAAGTCCCAGCTCCCTCGACTGAGGTACACTATTTTTCGAACAGCAGCACCAACAGCACGTGTCTGCTTTCATGTTAAGGCTCTGGTATCTTACGGCACACTATTTAAGCTTGAATGTTTAAAATATATATATATATTGTGTGTGTGTGTGTTTGGAGCTTGGGCCACCAGTATACCGCCACACATGCTGGAACAACAATAATACCGAACCAAAAACCCATTCATGCAGCTGTAAATTAAAATATTCTGTCAGAAATGTTAGAAGCAAAGAAAAAAAATGAAACGAAAAAGAAAACGTGGAATCGAAACTAAAGTTGGCGACCAACAACATCATCAGGGCAATAATAGCTGACTAAGAAAATCAATATTAGCACATTAGTTTGCGATTAGTATGGGGGTATATGTATGTGCATAGTCTAGGGACAACAAGGGCTAAGAACGAGGTGGGTTATTGAATTTCCAGAAATATCACACTCAGGTTTGTATATTGGACTACAGTGCCGAATATTGGGGGTACATATCATTTTTGCTGGGGACACTAAATGAGAACTTAGCACAAAATCTATAATCAAATACAGAATAAAGTGGATAGGGTCTACCCTTAACCTTGGACCAATATGGATCATTATTAGTACAAAATATCAAAAATTAGAAAATCCAATATAGATAATACTAATAATCTCAATAAGAAAGTATACTATCAAATAATAGCCAAATCCGTTGGAAAAGTGCCCAAAATCCTCAAGCGGAATTTTGGGGCGGTAAGTTATATGAGTGCTATACCAAAACTAGAGCCGATAGATCCCATTTTCAATACCATCCGCCAATGCATTTGAAGACAGGCTGAAAGCAAAACATTTTTTACAAAAACGAATAGGTTCAGGGCGGAACCATTATCTGGAGACTATAGTAAAAAATTGGCGTGTATTAATAATTTTTGTGAGATGAAATGTTTAACCGCCTAGAAACCCGAATTCAAAATTGCAGACACATCGATTGTAAAATATAACTAATATCATAAAAATACTTTAAATAGGTTGTACCTTTGTATGGCGGAATTTACTTACGACAAATTCCAATTGGAAATTGAGCTGGCGACACTCCAAATAACTAAAATAGGAGGCTATGTGAAAAGGTCGCACCATCTGCCAAATTACAGTAACATCCGGGTTACTTCACCTTATTTAGAGATGGGCAGTGGGTAAATACCCAAATGGTAAATACCCGTTAAATTGGGTAAATAGCCGGTAAAGTGGGTAAATACCCATTTGTGGGTATTTATTTGGGTATTTACTATATTGAATCGGGAATATAACATCTTACAAATCGATTTAGAATGGATAGTTTTACTATACTTTAAAGACGTGGGTTTACCCAAAAATTGGGTATAAACTTATTAACTGCCGAACAACTTGACATATGCGGCCAAAATTTTGCATACATGTTTTTAATGTCAAAGCAAATATAGAAATCCGGTAAACGTGGACCTACATACATAAATTTTTGCATGGACATTTGGTACCCAAAAAGAACACTCTGTGCCAAATTACAGCCAATTTGGTTGTAAAATGAGTCTAATAGACAACAAATACCTTAAATCGGGAGATACGGTTATATGGGGGCTATATCAAAACTTGGACCCAGGGGCCGCCTATGTCAAGTCATTCGGGAGTTATTGAGTTTATACCCAATTTTTGGGTAAAAACTCGCGTATTTACCCACTTCTTTAAACTATCGTAAAACTATCCATTCTAAACCGATTCGATAACAGAAACCCGGAAATAGGGTGTAAGATGTTGTATTACCGATTCAATATAGTAAATACCCAAATAAATACCCACAACTGGGTATTTACCCACCCCCTTGGGTATTTACCCGGTAAATACCATTTCTAAACTTACTACAACAGTTCGGCACTAAATTTCAAAGCATATAAGGACTTTGCCAGAACAGTCCGTGTTATAGAACATTTAGGGTGACCCTTTATCTATAAAAAGCATCTGAAACCGCCAACCATTCCAAACATTTTGAGGACATCAAAGAAACTAACCTCCAGCCATGTTTGAGACGTTGGATCGTTAATTATATGTGTGGACGCCAGTCGTACTTGAAATTCCGAAATAATAAGTCAAATATAATATATACAGGGAATTTCCAAAGAGTGGTGATACCTCCGTAGCTGTTTAACACGCCCAATGGCATTACGATTATGGCGTCTGGGCAAAAAATGTACGACATCTGAAATAGGTTGAATAACTATCTCACGGGCATAAGAAAATATTCGAAACGGTAACACTGTTTACCACATAGACAGAGAAGATGCAGCTACTTTTGAATGTGCAGGTCCAATGATCTATAATTTTGACCACTTATTACCCTACCCAATGGGATTTAATATTCGATATAAATCCGCACATGTCATAATTATTTTCGATATGGTCAGGAGCAACAAAGTTCTCAAGTCATTAACCGACAGTAATTGAAGGGTTAATAAAGAAAACTAGTTGGCAACCTACACAGCGATACACCGGTCTGTGGTAATCTAGATCTAGAGAAAGACAACAGGCATATCAAGCAGAATCGAATCATATTCACACTGATTCCGTTGAGGAAACATTCCAAGAAATCAGTTGAAAACAATCATCGGATAACAGCCGCCACCGATAACAGCAGATACCGCGGCAAACTAGAGTATTTTTGGCACAATTGGGATCAGGGGGGCCTCAATGGTTTGCGGAGGTTTACGGAATTATTACACACTGTTTTTATTTTTATATCCTGATATTTCGTGATATTTGCACCTTCTGGACCGATGATAGATCACCAGTTCCACCTTCTAACATATTTTCCAAATCTTGTTTTCTCGATATGAATGCTTACGCCATAAAATAAACAGTAAGGAAAGTAGTAAAGTCGGACTGGACCGACTATATGATACCCTTCCACATTGGGTATATTCAACATATGTATCCTAACAGACGACGCGTTTTTTGTTATATATCTATATCTGTACCGATTTCAGGGAAACTAGCCAGAGACTAATTTATATTACTTCAACCCGTTGTGTCAATCTAGACTTAATTCAGTACCCTATACCAAAATGCACCAATTACATAAAATCGGACAAAAATATATATGGGGACTATATCTAAATCTTAACCGATTTTCACTAAATTTAGCACACGTCATTCTAGCCATAATTCAATACGCTATGACAAAATTCGTGCAAATCAAAATATTTCCAGGGACTTTGGTACACCATTTACCTTAAATCGGACGAAGATATATATGAGAGCTATATCTAAATCTGAACCGATTTTCACGAAACTTTGCACACATCATTATACACTTTATTCATTACTCTGTGCTAAATTTCGTGCAAATCGAAAGATATATAGGGACTTTGGTACACCATTTACCTTAAATCGGACGAAAATATATAAGGGAGCTATATCTAAATCTGAACCGATTTTTCCCAATTTCAATAGGGTTCGTCCTTGGGTCAAACAAATGAGCTGTGCCAAATTTCATCCAATTCGGATCATAAATGCGACCTCTACTTTGTTTACAATTTAACATGGACAGACGGACGGACATGCATAAATCGACTCAGAAAGTGATTCTATGCATATTCTCAAAAGGAACTATGGAACTATTTTTGCCTATTGCAAACATATGCACAAAGACATAATACCCTGTACCACAGTGTGGTGAAGATTATAAAAAGTTTGCCACTTTAAGATTTGGTTGATTTAAAACCCGGAACATTGACCGATCATCATTTAAAAATCTGGTTAGATTCCCGTGTAAAATATTTGATGTTCTGCATATAATAACGGATTCTAGATCGACTAGAAAATAAAGTTCTCGGTTCATTGATCATCAACGAAAATTTTAAACGTCATCCTTGACCATAACCGGACCTTCATGTAAAATTTCATCTGTTCCTGTACTGCAAGAATCTATTACTTTGTACTACAATAACAAAGTTTCCTCTGTGATATCGGACAAATAGTAAAAACTAGTACATTCTTGCAGTACGGGAACAGACCCTATGTGTTAAGACACCTTTATATGAAAGATCGACCACTCCTCTTGGATATACAATCAACCTCTCGTGTCTATGTCCTTCAGGAGTAAATATATACGCCCCAGAACACAAATTTTGGAATTTTCACACAAAAGTCTGGATTCATTTGACCCGCTGAAACAGTCAAAAATAAAGTTGTTGGTCATTCCTATATATTTTCTTTGGCCCAGGATTAACAATCCATACCCATTATCTGCAATTGTCTATCTAATCACTTATGAATATATGCATCTATATACCCTCCGTTTTTTACTTCATACTTAACCACTCAATTAATAACTTTAACCTCCATACATCTGTCAATTGGCATTACTCCGAACCAATGACAAATAATCAATAATTTTTTTCTATGGTCTTTTGTTTTCCATGTTTGTTGTTGGCTTGGCAATTTTCTTTGCACTCCAAAAAAAAAAAAAAACAAGCAATTTCCCATTGTATTCGAAGTTCTTATACGACTGTGTGCCTTGATGTTTGGTCGGATGGCTGGCAGCTTGACTGCCTGACAGACTATTTGTGCAGCCGGTCGCTGTACATATGGTTGACTCGAATAACTTGTGAACTCGTAATAAGCACCCTAAAACCCATAATTCAACCGACAAAAAGAAAAATATGTTGTCACTCAAGTTTCTGGTGAGTGTGTGTGTCTGTGAGTGTTTTGCATTTTACAGCTTGTATTGTAGCTATGTTAAGCTATTCAATCTTTGTTATCTGTATATATATGTATATATATATATATATGTTTTACAGGCATACAGAGACGTATGATTTTGATTTTTTTATATAGGTCAATGATTCAAATTATAGGAAGTTTTCATTAGGGACACCTTCGGTTCTCAGCCGCGATATAAAGTATTAAACTAAATTGACCCAGGTCTTCAATTATAGGATTCTATTGACTAGGCCCACAGCCTAAATCGAGACTGTAAAATAAAATATTCTATGTATAGTCAAAATGGTCAAATACTATTACTGAAGGAGGCATTTGGAATCTCAAATAAAATTTAATCTACACACATTTTTAGAGCTCTGACCTCTCAAATGCCCGCCTCTGCAGGATCTGGATTTGTTCGGATTGTAACTCACATTGAATGATATAGAAAAAATCTTAATCGTTATTTCTTTGATGAAATTTATTTATGTTTTTCTTGCACCTTTTTAACAATTTAAAGAAATTCTAGCTGACTCGAACAATAAACCAAAAGAGTTACAGCTCCTATGCTGTCCGTCTAGCGTCATGCAAATCAAGCCGCGCAATGAATAAGGCACGCGACGCCTAGCATAACCGTTGCAGTAGTGGTTGTAATTCAGAGCTACGCATATGAATATAGAGATGCCAATCTGAAAACATATCCACTTCAGATATCAGCAGAATACCTTCGGAAATCTTTATTTATATGGGAGACCTTAGATGTTCAAGAGTGTAATTTTTGAGGGACCAGAAAACAATCAGTCGTGAATATTTTAATGGATATTTTTTTAAAGAAATTGTCGAAAATTCGGCGTGGATTTTTTAACCCTTTCAGTGTCAAAAAGAAATTTTGTGGGAATACAAATCTAAAATTTTGAATTTAAAATCATATAAAGGAACAGAGTTTAGAAAAAAATAGCACTGCTCATTTTAACCCAAAAACAAAAACATTAATAGTAACGGTACATAGGATAACCGAAAAGTCGCAAAGAGAATACTTTGAAATGTCGAATATATTCGACAAAAACACTGAAAGGGTTAAATAATGCCTTTTTACAAGGTCGTGGCGATTTTTTAAACGAATATTTTTCCAAGGCCCAGCCGAACATCAGGCGTGGATTTTTTAAAGAATATTTTTCCAAGGCCCAGCCGAACATCAGGCATGGATTTTTTATAGAATATTTTTACAAGGTCCGGCCGAACATCAGGCGTGGATTTTTTAAAGAATATTTTTTCAAGGCCCAACCGAACATTAGGCGTGGATTCTTAAAGAATATTTTTCCAAGGCCCAGCCGAACATCAGGAGTGGATTTTTTACATCAGGCGTGGATTTTTTAAAGAATATTTTTTCAAGGCCCAACCGAACATTAGGCGTGGATTTTTTAAAGAATATTTTTTCAAGGCCCAACCTAACATTAGGCGTGGATTTTTTAAAGAATATTTTTTCAAGGCCCAACCGAACATTAGGCGTGGATTTTTTAAAGAATATTTTTTAGGACATGCCGATCATCAAGACGTGGATTTTTTAAAGAATATTTTTACAAGGCCCAGCCGAACATCAGGCGTGGATTTTTTAAAGAATATTTTTACAAGGTCCAGCCGAACATCAGGCATGGATTTTTTATAGAATATTTTTCCCAAGTCCAGCCGAAAATCAGGCGTGATTTTTACAAAGTCCAGGCGAATATCAGACGTGAATTTTTTAAGAAAACTTTTTCAAGTTCCAATAAAACATCAAGCGTTGATTTTTTACAGCCGAACATCAGGCGTGGATTTTTTAAGGTCTTTTAGAAGATCTTCTGTCTATAAAATACCTTTAAAGGTCTTCTGTCAATATGAACATTTTAGAGGCTTTTTAGTGCTCGATTGGCATCCTAATCCAGAATATCCGAATATCCTTCATGAATTTCTAAAGTCTTCTTGCATTAGAAGACATTTTGAGGTCTTCAGTCTATAGAAGACCTTTAGAGGTATTCTGTCCATAGAAAACATGTAAAGGCATTGTGTCTATAGAAGACCTTTTGAGGTCTTCTGTCGATAGAAGACCATTAGTGGTCTTCTGTCTGTAAAATACCTTCAGAGGTATTCTGTCTGTAGAAGATTTTAGATATCTTCTGGATATAGAATACCATTAGAGGCGTTCTTTCTATAGAATAACCTTTTGTCTATAGGAGACACTTAGAGGTTTTCTTTCTATAGAAAACCCTTAGAAGTCTTCTGTCTGAAGAACACTATGAGGGGTCTTCTATCTATAGAAGACCTTTAGAGGTCTTTTGTCTATAGAAGACCTATAGATGTCCTTTGTCTGCAGAAGACCGTAAGAGGACATCACTCCATATAATTTTGTTAATAGAAACAATTTAGAGGTTAACTCTTTATAGTCCTCAATTTTCATCCCTAATCCAACCGAATATCAGCCATGAAATTGATAAAGAAGACTTTTAGAGTTATTCGCTATATAGAACACCTTCTGAAGTCTTCTTGCATAAGAAAACCTTTAGAGGTATTCTGCCTATAGAATACCATTAGAGGTCCTCCGACTAAAGAACACCCTTAGAGGCCTTCTGTCTATAGAACACCCTTAGAGATTTTCTAATTATAGAATATCTTTGAGATCTTCTGTCTAAAGAACACTCTGGGGGATCTTCTGTATGTAAGAGACCTTTAGAGGTCTTCTGTTCATAGAAGACCCTTGGACATTTTATGTTTAAAGGTCTTATGTCTATAGAAAGATTTTGCGGTCTTTCCCCTATTTAAGGGAACCCCCCCCCCCCCCATTCTCGATTTTAATTTTTCAAGATTTTCAATGGGCTCGTAAATCAATACCAATGCTTGTTAAGGTTTGTAACTTTACACATATATAATTTTTTTTAATTTTTTTATATAGGTCTATGATTAAAATTGTAGGAAGTTTTAATTAGGGATACCTTCGGTTATCAGCCGCGATATAAAGTATTGAACTTAATTGACCCAGGAAGATTTAAAAGAGAAGAAAAATAATTTACAAAAAATTTTTGTTATTGTTTTGTTGTTGTATTTTGTAATTAAAGAAAAGTCCTTATTTTCGATGGCGGGCATGATAACTCCTCACTAGAACATCGGAATCCGAAAATTCCAACGGTGTTAGAAAGAGTACATGTCTGGCTCTCGTATGAACTAGGATTATTGACTTCGCTCTAAAATTAACAAAATGGTGGACCTTTGAAAAAATATTTTTTGGAAATTGCCGATTTTTTACCAAAACCCAAGTCAAAAAATAAGGAAGATCTTCACCGATTGGCTTTATCCTAGTTCATACGATAGCTACACACTCACAGAGAAACGTGTAAAAATTTGAAGTCGGTTGGGTTATTAGTTATTGAGTTATCGTGCCCGCCATTCACAAAAGAGAAAAACGCGTTTAAAGTTTGAGAAGCCCTTCAGCCGTCACTTGATGCTGACACAATAAATCGGCTATATCTTCAAGACTTCTTGGGATTTTCATTTGAAATTTTGTAGGGACATTATTTA
>NW_026877031.1:0-21060 GCF_032173495.1 Musca vetustissima | reverse complement strand
ATACTTACTTACTTAGCTGGCTTGTTACAGAACGGTTGTTCCATAAGCCGAGCTTAAAAAAGATTTCCAAGCGCGTCGGTCTTGTGCGCAAGTCCACCAGTTTGGAAGACCACGTTCCAAGATGTTGTTTTCTACTTGGTCTTTCCATCTAATTCGTGGCCTTCCCCTTCTACGAGAACCATCCGTAGGCGCATTTTTATATGCCTTTTGAGCTGGAGCATCTTCATTCATCCGCACAACATGGCCTAGCCACCGTAGTCGCTGCAGCTCAATACGACTGACTATGTCGATGTCTGCGTATAAATTGTACAGCTCGTGGTTCATTCGACGCCGATATTCACCGTCGACGCAGATCGGCCCGTAGATCTTTCGGAGAATTTTTCTCTCAAACACCCCAAGCGCTGCCTCATCTGCTTGCGCAAGTACCCATGCTTCTGATCCATATAATAGCACGGGTAGTATCAGCGTCTTGTAAAGTGTGAGTTTGGTCTGGCGAGAAGTGGCCTTGTTTCTAAACTGCTTACTTAGACCATAGTAGCATCTGTTGGCCATCACAATCCTTCTCCGAATTTCAAAACTGATATCATTCGTTTTATTTATGGCGGTACCAAGATATATAAAGTCTTTAACTACCTCGAAGCTGTAGTTCTCAAGTTCCACAGTTGGTCCGAGTCTACTGGACGTCTTGCGCGTTGATACCATCAGCTTGGTCTTCTCGCCGTTTACTGCCAGACCCACTTTCGCAGACTCCTTTTCAATTTGTTCAAAGGTGGCTGTTACCGCTCGCAATGTTCGACCCATTATATCGATGTCATCGGCGTAGGCGAGTAACTGATGTTGTTTGGTGTACAGAGTGCCATTTCTGTTCACCTTTGCGCCTCGTATGACCTTTTCCAGTAGGATGTTAAAAAGATCACACGACAAACTGTCACCTTGTCTGAATCCTCGTTCGGTATTGAAGGGCTCCGATAGGTCCTTTCCTACTTTAACGGCTGACCTTGTGCCACTTAAAGTTATCCTGCATAGCCGTATTAATTTTGCAGGAATGCCGAACGCAGACATGGCTTTAAACACCTCTGAACGGATAGGGCTGTCGAATGCGGCTTTATAGTCGACAAATAGGTGGTATGTGTCGATGTGTTTTTCGTGGGTCTTTTCCAGGATTTGGCGCAGAGTGAAAATCTGGTCAATGGTCGATTTGCCAGGTCTGAAGCCGCATTGATATGGTCCGATGATGTCATTGACCATTGGCTTCAATCGTTCACACAGCACACTGGATAGCACTTTATATGCGATGGGAAGGAGACTTATTCCTCTATAGTTGGCACATATCGTCTTGTCTCCTTTTTTGTGCACGGGACACAGGATGCTGAGGTTCCAATCATTGGGCATGCATTCATCTAGCCAAATTGTGTTAATCAGCTGGTGCATGCTCCTGACCAGCATCTGGCCACCAGTCTTGAATAATTCGGCTGGTAACCCATCGGCTCCTGCTGCTTTGTTGTTCTTGAGCCGATTAATTGCTTTTATGACCTCATCTTGGCTAGGTGGTATACACTCTATACCATCATCTCCTATTGGTTCTGGGGTATCTTCTTCATCGCCACTATTTGATACTAGTAGCTTTTCGAAATGCTCCTTCCAGATCCTCAACACGCTGTCTGTATCTGTCACCAGGTTTCCTTCTTCATCTCTACAGGAGGATGTACCTGCACCAAAGCCTTCGGTTTGGTGTTTTACTCGTTGGTAAAATTTCCGGACTTCATTCTGACTCCTGTACATCTCGATTTGCTCACGCTCACGTTTTTCTTGTTCTTTCTTCTTTTTTCTGAAAACACGTTTCTCCTCTCTCCTTTTCTCCCGATAATTCTCCATCACGTTACGTGTTGCTACTGTCTGCAGGGTTGCCCTATACGCTGCGTTTTTCACATCAGTAGCATTACGACACTCCTGATCGTACCATGGGTTTCTTGGTGGTGGTTTTTGGTACCCAATTGTTCTTTTTGCTGCAGTTTGTAGGGAGTGGGCAATTCTTTGCCATTGTGCTTCTATACTATTATCGGGACAAGAAGTGCTTTCTTCAAGCAGGTGGGTAAGTTGAGCGGAGTAGGCCTCGGCTACCTGTTGTGTTTGCAGCTTTTCGACGTCGAGTTTCCGTGTTGTATTAGATCGCACCTTTGCTGTAACATTTAGACGGGTGCGTACCTTGGCTGCCACAAGGTAATGGTCCGAATCGATATTCGCTCCTCGGATCGATCGGACGTCTAAAACACTGGATGAATGCCTTCCGTCTATCACAACATGATCAATTTGATTTCTCGTTACTTGATCAGGAGAAATCCAGGTGGCCTTGTGTATATCGAGATGCTTGAATCTGGTGCTGCTAACTACCATGTTTTTTGCTGCCGCGAAGTCAATCAACCTCATGCCGTTGTCGGATGTTTCTTCATGAAGGCTGAATTTTCCGACGGTGGGGCCAAAGATATTTTCCCTTCCGATTTTTGCATTAAAATCTCCTATCAGAATTTTAATGTCATGGCCAGGGCAACGGTCATATGCTGTTTCTAGGCGCTCGTAAAATATATCTTTGGTCTGTTCATCTTTATCTTCGGTCGGAGCATGGGCGCAAATTAAACTGATGTAAAAGAACTTCGCTTTTATACGGATTATAGCAATTCGCTCATCTACTGGAGTGAATCTGGAGACAAGGTCTTTTATTCTCCTGTTAACCATAAACCCGCAGCCAAATTCATGTCTCGTTTCATGGCAGCTATAATACAGGGCGTAATCGTCTGATTTACTTACGCCTGTCCCTTTCCATCGCATTTCCTGTAAGGCAATAATATCGGCTTTGTACTTCTTGAGTATATCCGCCAAAGCGAACACTGCCCCTGTTCTGTACAACGTGCGCACAGTCCAAGTGCAGATTCGCAGATCGTGGTCCTTTATACGTTTGCGGGGGTCGTCAACATTAGGGGGGTTTGGTTTTCTTTTTCTTTGCTTTTTCATAGTAGGTTGGGTTTTCCGAGAGTGGGCAACTAACCCGACGCCTCAACCCATTTTTTTATAGTTCTTATGGGTGAACTCGCGGCACATATTAGCTCACTATTTCATCGGGTGATGAGAATAGCTCCCCAGGTGGCACCGCGGGGAGGTCAGTGTCCACAATTGAGATGAAAGAGGGACCAAGATAAGCCTGGGCTTCGCCATGTTAAAGCCAATCAGAGCCGTTGCTTGGTATCTATCGTCCCCTACGCCACCCTTGACTTATTAATATGAAATATAATATATGTATTTAACGATAAATTAAACAAGTGAAAAAGCGTTAAGTTCGGCTGAGCCAAACTTTGGATACCCTCCACCATAGATATATTGACAGATACTTGAAATGAAAATATAGGGAACATAACAAAAAGTGGGCCTATACCGACATTTTTACAAACCGATTATGTAAATCATAATGTACACCAAACACAAATTCTGCTTATGGATATTGGGGGTGTATACACGTTGACACGTTGATACAGTGAAAATGTACCTCATCAAAATATTGGTTCTAGACCCCATGTTTCTTTGGACCAAATCAGTTTTGATTTCTTCCAAACTTAGTTCCAGTTCGAAGATAGGGAATATCGGTCCTCTCCTTCTGGTACGTCCAACACAGGGGCTAGGCCTAGGCCTAAATGCGCGGAACAAATCAATATAAAAAAGGGGGTTATATGGGGACTACCCCAAAAAGGGGGCGAATATTAATAATTTTTGGTGGGGAGATTTGTTACCATATACGGCCACAAAATACCAAATTGCAGCGAATTCGGCTGAAAACACGCTCAAGAACCCCAAAATAAAATAAGACTCTATGCAAAATTTTGGCGATCTATCTCAATTTGTTTAGACGCTAGAGTGATTACAACAGACAGACAGATAAACGGTCATGGCTAAATCGTCATAGAATTATACGCTGTTCAAGAATAATATACTTTATAGGGTCGGAAATGATTATTTCGATGAGTTACAAACGGAAAAACAAAATTAATATACCCTCCATACTATGGTGGAGGGTATAAAAAGGGGGTTATATGGGGACTACCCCAAAAAGGGGGCGAATATAAATAATTTTTGGTAGGGAGATTTGTTACCATATACGACTACAAAATACCAAATTGTAGCGAATTCGGTTGAAAAATGCGCTCAAAAACCCCAAAATGCCGAAAATTGAGGGGTACCCTTATATGGGGGATGTCCGAAAAAGTTGATCTATATTTATAATTTTTTTGTGGAAAGATTTTGATATCTATTAAGAACCCAATGTATTAAATTGCTGCAAATTCGGATGAAAAACGCGCTGAAGAACCCCAAAATACCGAACATTGGGGGTACCCTTATATGGGGCCTATCCGAAAAAATGAACCGCTATTCATAGTTTTTTGTGGAGAGATTTGGTACCTTTAAAAACTCAAAATACTAAATTACAGCCAATTCGGTGGAAAAATACGATCAAAACCCTCAAAATACTGAAAATTAGGAGGTACTGTTATATGGAGGCTACCAGAAAAAGTGGACCTATATTTATAATTTTTTGTGGATACATTTAGTACCCAATAGGAACCCAATGTACTAAATTTCAGCGTATTCGGTTGAAAATCGCGCCCAAGAATCCCAAAATACCGAAAATTAGGGGGTACTGTTATATGGAAACTATGCCTAAACTTGGACCGATATATCCCATCTTCGAACTTGACTTGCCTATGTATAGTTTTGGCGCATTATTAATTTATTATCGAATGAGAATATATGTGGGAGCGGCATCCAACTTTCCAGGAGAAATAAGAATAATGATCGAAAACTCTACAATTCGAATTAGACGACAATGTCTCACATAAGGCAGTGGATTGGAGCAGATGTGATGTAAATTCAAAATTCCTTAAAACGGTCTGGACCTGCGCATGATAGCTATTGTATTGCATTATGTGGTAGTAGGTTGTTCATGCTCTGAAAAATGTTCCACATTGCAGACACGCAGGTTGAAAAACTGGGGTTGGAGCTCAACATGAAAATTTTTGAGAGTTATATCCGATTTTCGGCAATTCCAATAGGTTTTATTCTTTGGCTAAATAAATGAGCTGTGCCAAATTTCGTCTCATTCGGATTATAAATGCAACATGTACTTTGTTCATAAAAAAATAATAATAAGTGAATGGACATGCATAAATCGTCTCAGAAAGTGATTCTTTGCATATTCTTAAGAGGAACCGTTACGTTTGGCATGTTACAAACATATGCATCTAGGACTTTGGGTCTGAGATTGCTCTGTACACTAGGTCCAAAGACACAAAGTTTGACCGATTGGTACATTTTGCACCTCTTAGCGTATTTGGTCTAAAGTAATGTCTGGTATGTTTGTTTGAATTCGATTCAGAATTAGATATGTCTCCCGTGTATATTTTCGTCGGGTTTTAGGTAAATGGTGCACCAAACACCCAAAGTTTGATGTTTCCGCACAACGATCTGAATTAAAATCGGATTAGCTTGTGTGAAGTTTTTGTTGAAATCGGTCCAGCATTACATAAGTTTGTCAGGTTCTTATAAAAGGTACATCAGCGACTTTATATCTGCTCGAGTGAAATTAAATTTTGCATATATTGTAGAATGACATGTGTATGGAATGATTAAGGTCTGTTCACATATATAGTGGGTTTCATATAGTCGACCCTTTCCCACTTTCCTGCTTTCTCCACTGGTTTTCAGTTCGAAAAGTTACAAATTTATTAAAGGGGGAAGGGGTTTTGAAATATTTATACATTTGTTAAATACGTGATTTTACGACATTCAGACATGTATTAGTGTCAGTTACTTTGTACATTACTTTAATGTTGATCTTCATCCTACATAACTTCAATGGTAGTTTTATAAGATGCACATGCTCCAGCAAACATTTCACTCAGACTCTAAATTGCATTATGACCGCCAATTCATCATATTATTATCTTTTCTTTTTTACATTATGAAACCAGCAAATGAAGAAAGGAGTCTGAACTAGTAGTCAGCGTTACATGTAATTGCAGGGAAGCACTAAAACCTCCAACACTTTACCAACCACCATGCGATGATATTGGCCAAAAAACATGAATGTACAATTCTCTTTTGTGGTTTTCATCTAACTATGTAAGTTAAACTATATTCGTCTTGGTTCTATTGTTGCAATATGGTGTAGAAATATTTAAGACTTTTTTTTGTTTTTTTTTCGCAATTTTTCAACAAAAACGTTCGCTTTATGTGTCTTCTCTTAGAAGAAAATGCAATAATAGATGCTATTAAGTCAGTGGATGTCTTGGGATTTTTTTGGCGAGAATAAAAATCTGAGTAGTTGTTGGCAAGGAAAAAAGTTCATTGAGTGGTTGAACTATGAATTATTGTTTAAGTTTAGCTATTTAAAACATTTGCAAAAAAATCAGTTTTATGTGAAGGTTAGTCATTTTTATATTGGTAAGCAGCGACAACTGAAGTCTACTACATGGTTCCAATGTTGTATAATTGATCATGTAGGCTGATCAATTATTTCGCAACTTCCTTATTCAATATCCATATGTTTTCTATGGGATTTCATATCAAAATAGTTATGAACCCTATGAAATATATCGTGGCCATAACTGTTTCTGTTTTTCAATTTATAAGGGATGGACGGACGAACCTTTTTTGATTTGTTTTTACATAAGATAAGATTAAATCATTACGACAGAATCATTTGAAATTGTTTTTTTTTTATGATAATTACACTGTGCAACAAAAAAAAAAAAATAATTACTGGGAAATTCCAACTGATTATGAAAGAGGGGCTAAAAAAGGAAGAAAGTTTACGTCGGGAGGTAACCTAAAAAGGGGGGCAAAGTTCCCCTTTTTCAAGAATTTTGATCATTTATTATGACTTCTTGAAATTCTTGCATTTTAGGTATATAGTGTCTTCGCAATATTACTGATAAAATATCGAGGAATATTTTGGTACGCAAGTTTAACCCTCAACCGACTCATTAAACGGGTCTTTTCGGTCCCCTCTTCCAGGAGTTATTGAAAACTCATTCACAACGGGCTTAAAGCTGCTCATAATATTCTACAGAACTGTTCGCCATAAAATTTTACTATAAGTCTCAGAATAGACTAAAACTCAAAAATCCGCCTAAACGTCAAAAATCTTAAAAAAACAAAAACTCATTTTGGGGTTAATATCGTACTTATTACTAATTTTTACACATTTTTCCACAAGATGTCGTTTTAGAAGGATAGTGTAAGGGACAAAAATATTCTCCATCAATTTTTATCATAAGCCACTGAACAAGAGAAATCTGTATATATAATGTATATACAGAATGTATAGTCATACATTTAGAACCAATTTTTTTTAAGACATTTCCCCGTAATTTTTTCGACTAAGTGCATTAAGGGGACCCCCCCCATTCTCGGGGTCAATTTTTTTTCGATTTAATTCGAATCTACACTAATTCAAGAATGTCCCTACAAAATTTCAAGTGAAAATCTCAAGAACTCTTGAAGTTATAGCCGATTTATTGTGTCAGCATCAAGTGACGGCTAAAGGGCTTCTCAAACTTTAAACGCGTTTTTCTCTTTTGCGAATGGCGGGCACGATAACTCAAAAACTAATAACCCAATCGACTTCAAATTTTTACACGTTTCTCTGTGAGTGTATAGCTATCGTATGAACTAGGATAAAGCCAATCGGTGAAGATCTTCCTTATTTTTTAACTTTGTTTTTGGTCAAAAATCGGCGATTTTCCAAAAATATTTTTTCAAAGGTCCGCCATTTTGTTAATTTTAGATCGAAGTCAATAATCCTAGTTCATACGAGAGCCAGACATGTACTCTTTCTAACACCGTTGGAATTTTCGGATTCCGATGTTTCTGTGCGGAGTTATCATGCCCGCCATCAAAAATAAGGACTTTTCTTTAATCACAAAAAACAACAACAAGGCAACAACAAAAATTTTTTGTAAATTATTTTTCTTCTTTTTAAGTCTTCAATTATATATGTGCAAAGTTACAAACCTTAACAAGCATTGGTATTCATTTACCAGCCCATTTAAAATCGTAAAAATAAAAAATCGAGAATGGGGGGGGGGTTCCCTTAAAGTAACATGAAACTTTATTTTAGGTATATAATGTCAAAGAATAAAATATTCTACTTCAAAATCCTCTTCAAGTCTCAGAATAAACTATATATTTATATTCAATAGTTTTTAAGAAATTTACAGTATAGAATTAACTGAAGTCTGAAAAAAATTGTTGTTATTATATAATTTAAAATTTAATAATGTATAATGGCGAACATTTCTGTAGAATATTCTGAGCAGCTTTAACCACGTTTTGAATGAATTTTATCAGTAATATTGCCGAAGAAACTATATACATAAAATGCAAGGATTTCAAGAAATCATAATTCGAAAATTATTAAAATTCTTTACAAAGGGGAATATTGTTCCCCTTTTTAGGTTACCTCCCGACGTAAACTTTCAAAACCCGACACACGTGTCTTCTTTTTTAGCCCCTCTTTCATAATCTGTTGGAATTTCCCGGTAATTATCAAAAAATTCAAATTTGTCGCACAGTGTTATTAAGATTTGAAGTTAAAAACATGGCACGCAACTAGTAGTTAATATCAACACAAACTATCCGCATGTAGTGTGTTTTATTTGCCATAGCCCTCCAACAAAACACTATCACAAAAGTCATAAATATTGCCAATAAATTGCTCGGATTTCCCCATGAAATTTACGAATTTATTTCAAAAGTTTAAAACGAAATTGTAGCACTATACGTTTTCGGGAATTTAATAAAGTATTTGGACAATTTATGAAGATTTGCGGTAGCTAACTTTAATTGTGAAAACTATTTAAAAAACAATGTCTTATGAAAAAATGCATATGTCTCTGTTGTTGTTTTGAGTAATTTTTTACATCCTTTTTTTGACACAGGCTCCTAAAAATATGCAATATTTAAAATGTGGTGTTGAAACAAAGCTACATACACCATAATGTCAAAGCTCTGTCTAGATTTAAACTATATTTTTGATTTCAGACCATGGCAAAATAAAATTTGGCATAGCGTACTGAATTAAGTCTAGAGTGGTGTGTATTAAATTTCGTGAAAATCGGCTCAGATTTAGATATAGCTCCCATACATATTTTCTTCCATTTTAATGTAAATGGTGCACCACAGTCCTTATATATCTTTCGTTCAATACGAAATTTTGCATAGTGTACTTAACACTAGATTGCCGATGGCGGTCATTTTGACCGTTTTTCAATTTCAAGTACAATAAGAACTGTGCATTTAATTTGGTGATGTTTTTATAATAAACATAATTCTATGTGGTCCAAAAAGTCACCATATTGTAAAAAAGGTCATAATATGCACAGTTGTTTTTGTACTTGAAATTGGAAGACGGTCAAAATGACCGCCTTCGGCAATCTAGTGTTAATGAAGTCTAGAGTGATGTGTGCTAAGTTTCGTGAAAATTGGTTAATATTTAAATATAGCTCCTGTATATATTTTAGTCCAATTTTATGTAAATGGTGCATCAATCTCCCTGAATTGAGTCTAGAATGATGTATTGTGAGTTTCGGAAAAATTGGTTCAGATTTCGATATAACTCCTACATATACATATATATTCGTCCGATTTTCATAAATGGCGCACCAAACTCCTAATGTTTATTCGATTAACACGAAATTTTTCACAACGTATTTTGTTGAAATTGGTGCAGATGCAGCCAAAGCTTCCATATGTATTTCGAACCATTAAGGAAAGTGCTATATGGTTAGATATTTGAACCAATTGAAAAAACCCCATACATATACTGTATGGTCTGGTAACATACTTATGGGAGCCTCTGTAATGTTGTTTTGCAAAAATTGGCTAGCGGTACCCAATATTTACAAATAAATATGTACACACATACATTTGTATGTGCTAATACCCTTTGCTGCCTTCCAATAATTTTGGAAAACATAAGTAAGCTTAAAAAGCATAGTGGCCAGCAAAGGAGTTAGTTACCGTTCGGCAAAAGCATTCCACCCAACATCTTGAAAAAAATATAAAAATAGGGAAAAAACAAAAAATACGGTTTATGCACTAAACATATGGTCCTTGCGAACCGAATAGTGTTTTTTAAATAAAGAAAAAGAATAAAATTCAGTGAAAACATCAAAATAATAAACTTAAAAGAAAGTGGAACAGGTACTTCATTTCAGTGAAAAAGTGTAAATTGAACCAGCGACAATAAAAGAAAAATCTGTGACAGTGAACAAAATTTGAACGGCACAAAATAAAATTAAAACAGTGCGAACAAATCTGTGGTGAAAAGAAATAGAACAAGTGAAAAAGCGTTAAGTTCGGCCTGGCCGAACTTTAGATACCCTCCACCATAGATATACTGACTGCTACTAGAAATGAAAATATAGGGAACATAGCAATAAGTGGACCTATACCAACATTTCTAAAAACGGATTATGTAAACCTTAATACAAATTTCAGAAATTTATTTATAATGGATAATTATAACCTCAGCATTATGGCTAATGAGGATGTATACACGTTAACACGGTGAAAATGTGCCTCAGTGTGGTTCTAGACCCCATGTTTCTTTGGACCAAATCCCTTTCAGAAAATTTTGATTTCATCCGAACTTTGCCCATCTTATTTTTTTTCCAAACTTAGTTCAAATTCGAAGATGGGGAAAATCGGTCCACTCCTTCTGGAACCTCCACACAGAGACTAGGTCTAAATGCGGCTATAGTTCATTATCGAACCTTACGTTCTAATTTTTTATCTCGCTATCCTCCGCAGGTGAAATGATTACAACAGAGTCTTAGAACCAAACTCAAAAAGCGGAACAAATCGGATAACTATTTTAATATACAAAAGGGGGTTATATGGGGACTATCCCAAAAAGGGGGCGAATATTAAAATTTTTTGGTAGGGAGATTTGTTACCACATACGACTACAAAATACCAAATTGCAGCAAATTCACATGAAAAACGCGTTCAAGAACCCCCAAATACCGAAAATTGGGGGTACCCTTATTTGGGGGCTATCAGAAAAAATGGACGTATACTCATAATTTTTTGTGGAGAGATTTGTTACGCAATAAGAACTCAAAGTACCAAATTTCAGCGGATTCGGTTGAAAAACGCGCTCAAGAACCCCAAAATACCGAAAATTGGGGGTACCCTTATATGAGGGCTACCCGAAAAAATGGACCTATATTTATAATTTTTTGTGGAGAGATTTGATAAATTACAGCCAATTCGGTGAAAAAATGCAGTCAAAACCCCCCCAAAACTGAAAATTGGGAGGTACGTTATATGGGGGCTACCAGAAAAAGTGGACATAAAGTTATAATTTTTAGTTGAGAAATTTGGTATCCAAAAAGAGCCCATTTTACCAAATTTCAGCGATTTTGGTTGAAAACGCGCTCAAGAACCCCAAAATACTGAAAATTTGGGGGTACCCTTATATGGGAGGTATGCCTAAACGTGGACCGATATAGCCCATCTTCGAACTTGACCTGCCTGCAGACAAAAGACGACTCTATGCAAAATTTTGGCGTTCTATCTCAATTCGTTTAGACGCTAGAGTGATTACAACAGACAGACAGACTGACATGCTTAGATCGTCATAGAATTTTATGCTGATCAAGAATATATATACTTTATAGGATCGGAAATGATTATTTCGATGCGTCACAAACGGAAAAACAATACTAATATACCCTCCATACTATGGTGGAGGGTATAAAAATACAAATACCAGAAAGTGCTACAGCAAATAAATACGTTAAAATGGACAACAACAACAGTGAGTGACATTCCAGTTTAAAAACAACAAAAGTCGCCAAGCAAAACAAAATAAGAAGAGGCACACAAGTGGAAGATCTAGCACCAACACAC
Organism: Musca vetustissima; assembly: GCF_032173495.1. Classification (NCBI taxonomy): domain Eukaryota; kingdom Metazoa; phylum Arthropoda; class Insecta; order Diptera; family Muscidae; genus Musca; species Musca vetustissima. Next base: position 9,099 of record NW_026877031.1, on the reverse strand, counting down.
AGGGTAACCACACACATTTCCAGTACTAAGAAGAGAGGATCAACGTGAGTACGAAATGAAATTTGTTATTTGGGCAAATTCAGGCATGCAGGTTCTGAAACTATTTGCACCGACCTATAATGTCTCTGATTGATTGATGATATATTGAGACTTATATTTTTTCTATTAATATAATGTATAATGGAATGTATTATAATGTAATGTATTATTTTAAAATCATTACAAGATTACATCTACATTATCTGTAGAGTCGTATCTACAAAAACAAAAAAAAAACTTATAAATAACATAAAAACGAATATGAACTTTAACTAAAATAAAAAAAACGTGCCGGGAGTAGAACATTTAAAAATTTTGGGTTATCTATCTCGCTGAAAGATAATTTGTATTTGTCCAAGCATACTCAAGATCAAAATTTAAAATGTCTTGAAGCATGTTACCATCGTAATCAGAAAGACTACACACAAACTTCTTCATTGAATTGAGGGCGTAAGTAGCTAACGGAGTAATGTCGCTCTCTCTCTCTAAAGAAAATCATTAGAAAAACGCTTATTGGGCAGTTTAAAATTTCGACCTATGCACTTCCGATGCACATGCCGCTCAAATATTTCAAATTTTTTCATCATTTTAGGCGAAATGTTATTAAACAGTCGCGAAAAAGCGCCTTTAACACGGTTAGCCTTATATAAATTTGCAGCATGCATGTTAAATTTTAGTAATTTATGAAAAATTACACCTATCCAGGCTATCCTTAAACTCAATTTTGTTACTATTCAAAAACAAGGACAATGTTTTACTTTCGGGTACATTTGCCCGAAGCATTACGAACGCATATATCATTATTTTTAGCCACATTAATTTTGATACCCCAATCAGAATAAAAATTTCTTACTTCATTAAGATGCGTTGAGACACGCTGTAGTGCATCCAATGGAGATTCATCATGTGCAAAGAGAAGAGAATCATCGGCATAAAGTATACCGTTTGATCCATTTACTTCATGAGGGAAATCGTAAAAGGAAATGTTATAGAGATGGGGAGATAAAACCGAGCCTTGAGAGGGTATTCCAAATCTGAACACAAAAACCTCTATCATAAAAGAAGTTCTTGAATAATTTAACCGTTGCAGGTTGAAACCCAATTGAAATCAATTTATACAACATACCAATATGGTAGGCTTTGTCGAAAGCTTTATCGATATCAAAAGATTGGAATTTCCCTTTTTGAATTCAAACTGATAATGGGATATAAAAGAGTCTTGCAAACCTAAATTCATTTTCCCCTAATAATCATCTCAACGAGTTTTCCCAAATTAGAAAGTAAGGAAATGGGCCTTAAATTATTAACGTCATTGTTGTCAGTTTTTTTCCGAATAGTTATAATTTTAATTAAATTTTCTTCAGATCTTTTTGACAATCATATTTAATTTTTAATAATTTTTTTAAATGATTCTAAACTATGAATGTTGAACATTGTCCTTTAACTTCGGAAGAGTGGATCTTGGTATGAAATCAATTGTTTAAGAGGTATGTGATCCGAAAAAGTAGGCAAAGTATATGTTGAATAATTTTGATAAGCTAGTAAATTGCATAAAGTGGTCCAACTGAGACGAACCACCTGGATAGGAGGGATGTGAATCACAAATTCTAGACACATTCAACTTTTCGGTACCAAGCCAATTTGATAATACTTCGCCGTTATAGTTGTTAATTTCTTCCCCCTAAACAACATTTTTAGCATTTAAATCATCTGCTACTACTAAGCCATCACAATTTTCTGCAAAATTTAAAATTGATGTTAAGCCAACACTCATACATCTGTGAACAAAATCAGCTTTATATTGATCTATTTTCAGTTCGATTTTTCTACAAATGTTGACAAGATATCCAACATTGAATGTGATTAAGTTTAATCCTTTATTGAGAGTACTCATATTGAACATCCTTTACCAATTTCAAGTACTAGGCCTTTGATTGATCCTTTGACATATGTTTGTAATTAGCCATAAATTGTTTTATCCTCTCCTTCAGGGTTACCTCGGGACCGCATAACAGTTTTGCAACCTTAAAAAATTCCAGAACCAGGCTTATCTAGCACTACCAGGCTTAGAGCACTAGCAAAAGTCCTATTTGTGATAACTAAGTTTGACGAATTCAACGCACGTGTCACATTTCTCATACTCGCAATATTCTGAGATTTTGTAATTTCAGCATTCTTCCTCTTACAAGAAACATATTCTTTATACGCACTACATTTTCTATAATTTGCCGTATGTCCAAACTGTTTGCAGTTGACGCAAAAAACTTTATCATTTGAACCTAATTGACACTCACCAATTTCATGATTTTTGTCGAATTTTAAGCAAGAAATTGTCCCCATTTCTGGCATTTCCAACACTGGGGGATTTTTGTTGATGTCTTCGGTCTTTCCCATGAAACTATTTGGTCAAGGATATTCCTTATGACGAAGATATCGTTTATTTTCCGGTTGGGTTTAAGTGTTATTAAAAATAACCCTGTATCAAATCCTTTTTTTTTTTTTTTGAAACTCCGTAGAGAACTTTGAAACTGATTCAACCGTATGTGGAACAAAATGATCAATTTCCGAAGTAATATCAACGACATCAATCTTATAGTTAAGTCCCTTGCAAAGTACACTTTGCCGTTTAAACTCTGTAGGATTATATGAATAAGATGAAATCATATTATCTTTTTTAGCAATTTCAGCATGAGTTGAAGCATCCTTTAAGAATAATTTGCTTTTCGATTTAGATTGGTTTTTAATTTTAATTTGAACGTTTTTCGTTTCCAACTGCTCAATAAGGGAGCATATATTAACGTTTTGAGAGAATCTATTTTATCAGCTTTGAAGCGTAGATTCAGTTTGTGTTTATGAACATTAGTGTTTACATTAAAATTAACCGCCTAATAGGGAAAACCTATTTGAATAGGTATTTTTAAAATGATGCTTAGATAGGTCAATTTCTACATCACCATCATGTTTACGTTTCTTCTTCCTTTTAATTTCTTTGAATTCTTGATCCATGGAAATCGTCTCCTGATCCTAATCATCGTATAATTCAGACATATTTGACATTGATTTGACTTGGAAGATCCAACACAGAATTGATATGAGACTTGCAAAATCTTCATTCAATTGTTTCTGAGAATAAGACATGCTTTCCTTGCATCTATTTGAGCGATCCAAATGACCAATTGACATCTTTTGGGTTTTTTTTTTTTTTTTTTGGTTTCCGAATAGTATGTAACAGAAGGCCTCCCCCGGTCATTTGCAATTTTAGTTTATAATTTTTGAATTTTAGTTTATAATTTTTTAATTCTCTTCACAGAAAAAACACAACCGATACGTTTCATACGTCAGAATTCGAATCCGATTACCACCATGCGATACTGACTCTTTTAAAGGAGGATATAATGCTTGGCCAACTTTTCGAGATTTATTCTCTGCCATTTATATTTAAAATTGAGTAATGTGAAAAAGCTATTTCATCTTAAACAGAAGACAACAGGAGAGGCACGAGTATAATCAGTCATGTCCTTTTAACAAATGATGGCTTTGGATTATCTTGGAAACTTTTAACCGATATATACGAAAATCGAAGGATGCAGACGAGCAAATAAAAATACTGTTTAATTTACCAAATGTTACCACAGACTCTAGTTCGAGTATTGAAAAATTACAACGAGCTGTTACTAGTTGCATACAGACTTTGGAAACATTAAAAATTTAAGTATCTGGATGGGATCCAATACTTATATACCTATGTTCCAGTAAACTTCCCAGATCATTTCTAAAAGATTTTGAAAATTCACTTGAAGATTGCATCAAATTACCATCATGGGAAGATTTTGACAAATTTTTGATTCACAAGTTTAAAACTTTGGAATAGTTGAAAATATTAAACCAAGTTTTTCAAAATATGGTCACGTCAAATCGGATCCAAACAAAAGGATGAAATATACCAACAGTTTCAAAATAATATTAACCATAACAGGGAATAGGAATAACCCAAATTCTCAGCAACCAAAAAAACTTACAAAAATCAAAATCTGCAAAGCAATCATTTTATTCGAAATTGTCCACAATTTCAAGAAAAAAATGTGAATGACAGAATTCACGTTGTGAAAACGTCTCATTTATGCTATAATTGCTTATCTTCGACTCAAGGAGTCAAGGAATGTAATAGTCGTTTTGGCTGTAGGAACTGCAGTCAAAGACACCACACTCTGCTGCATAAGGGAACGGGAACCCAACCCCTAGATAGAGATGAAGCACGCCCTAGTACATGTGCTGCAGCTCCTACCACACTTATACAGTCCACTTCGAATGAAGAACCAGAAAATATTACAACATTAACTCTGCAGGATAAAGGAAATAATCCCACAAATTCCAGAGACACATTACTTTTCACCGCAATTGTACAAATAGAAGCAAACGGTCAATTTTATAATACAAGAGCAATTATTGATTCTGGATCACAGTCATCATATATATAAAAAATTGAAGAATCGATTGAATTTACCAACAAAACGAAATCTCGTACATGTTACAGTAATCAATTAACTGATATCGGAGACTTCAGCCAAATCATGTGTTTTTAAATTACGTTCAAGATTATAAGCCAACTATAAAATGGAAGTTTGGGCACCTGTATTAAGATCATCAAAATTACTTCGAAACTTAGAGTGGTTTTTAACGCATCAAGACCCACTTCAAACAAAAAGAGATTGAATGATAATTTATTTCCGGGTCCTATTTTATGACGTGACCAAAATGTACCGGCAAATTTTTTAAACCCCAACCAAACACAGTTTCAAAGGATTTAATTCCGAAAATCGCCGTGTGATCCAATAGAGGACTATGAATTACTTACAGTCACTTTTCCAGTAAACTGTGCGCCGTTTTTGACACTGCGGATACTGACAGAACACATCAAAGATTAGCATCAAACATAATTTCGGAAAATGTGTATGTCGATGATGTGTTAGCTGGTGGACACACATTACAAGAAACCATTAAAGCTCGAAAATAGCTTATTGCTGCCATGGAATCTGCAGGATTCGAAATGGGCAAAGTACACTTTGCCGTTTAAACTCTGTAGGATTATATGAATAAGATGAAATCATATTATCTTTTTTAGCAATTTCAGCATGAGTTGAAGCATCCTTTAAGAATAATTTGCTTTTCGATTTAGATTGGTTTTTAATTTTAATTTGAACGTTTTTCGTTTCCAACTGCTCAATAAGGGAGCATATATTAACGTTTTGAGAGAATCTATTTTATCAGCTTTGAAGCGTAGATTCAGTTTGTGTTTATGAACATTAGTGTTTACATTAAAATTAACCGCCTAATAGGGAAAACCTATTTGAATAGGTATTTTTAAAATGATGCTTAGATAGGTCAATTTCTACATCACCATCATGTTTACGTTTCTTCTTCCTTTTAATTTCTTTGAATTCTTGATCCATGGAAATCGTCTCCTGATCCTAATCATCGTATAATTCAGACATATTTGACATTGATTTGACTTGGAAGATCCAACACAGAATTGATATGAGACTTGCAAAATCTTCATTCAATTGTTTCTGAGAATAAGACATGCTTTCCTTGCATCTATTTGAGCGATCCAAATGACCAATTGACATCTTTTGGGTTTTTTTTTTTTTTTTTTTTGGTTTCCGAATAGTATGTAACAGAAGGCCTCCCCCGGTCATTTGCAATTTTAGTTTATAATTTTTGAATTTTAGTTTATAATTTTTTAATTCTCTTCACAGAAAAAACACAACCGATACGTTTCATACGTCAGAATTCGAATCCGATTACCACCATGCGATACTGACTCTTTTAAAGGAGGATATAATGCTTGGCCAACTTTTCGAGATTTATTCTCTGCCATTTATATTTAAAATTGAGTAATGTGAAAAAGCTATTTCATCTTAAACAGAAGACAACAGGAGAGGCACGAGTATAATCAGTCATGTCCTTTTAACAAATGATGGCTTTGGATTATCTTGGAAACTTTTAACCGATATATACGAAAATCGAAGGATGCAGACGAGCAAATAAAAATACTGTTTAATTTACCAAATGTTACCACAGACTCTAGTTCGAGTATTGAAAAATTACAACGAGCTGTTACTAGTTGCATACAGACTTTGGAAACATTAAAAATTTAAGTATCTGGATGGGATCCAATACTTATATACCTATGTTCCAGTAAACTTCCCAGATCATTTCTAAAAGATTTTGAAAATTCACTTGAAGATTGCATCAAATTACCATCATGGGAAGATTTTGACAAATTTTTGATTCACAAGTTTAAAACTTTGGAATAGTTGAAAATATTAAACCAAGTTTTTCAAAATATGGTCACGTCAAATCGGATCCAAACAAAAGGATGAAATATACCAACAGTTTCAAAATAATATTAACCATAACAGGGAATAGGAATAACCCAAATTCTCAGCAACCAAAAAAACTTACAAAAATCAAAATCTGCAAAGCAATCATTTTATTCGAAATTGTCCACAATTTCAAGAAAAAAATGTGAATGACAGAATTCACGTTGTGAAAACGTCTCATTTATGCTATAATTGCTTATCTTCGACTCAAGGAGTCAAGGAATGTAATAGTCGTTTTGGCTGTAGGAACTGCAGTCAAAGACACCACACTCTGCTGCATAAGGGAACGGGAACCCAACCCCTAGATAGAGATGAAGCACGCCCTAGTACATGTGCTGCAGCTCCTACCACACTTATACAGTCCACTTCGAATGAAGAACCAGAAAATATTACAACATTAACTCTGCAGGATAAAGGAAATAATCCCACAAATTCCAGAGACACATTACTTTTCACCGCAATTGTACAAATAGAAGCAAACGGTCAATTTTATAATACAAGAGCAATTATTGATTCTGGATCACAGTCATCATATATATAAAAAATTGAAGAATCGATTGAATTTACCAACAAAACGAAATCTCGTACATGTTACAGTAATCAATTAACTGATATCGGAGACTTCAGCCAAATCATGTGTTTTTAAATTACGTTCAAGATTATAAGCCAACTATAAAATGGAAGTTTGGGCACCTGTATTAAGATCATCAAAATTACTTCGAAACTTAGAGTGGTTTTTAACGCATCAAGACCCACTTCAAACAAAAAGAGATTGAATGATAATTTATTTCCGGGTCCTATTTTATGACGTGACCAAAATGTACCGGCAAATTTTTTAAACCCCAACCAAACACAGTTTCAAAGGATTTAATTCCGAAAATCGCCGTGTGATCCAATAGAGGACTATGAATTACTTACAGTCACTTTTCCAGTAAACTGTGCGCCGTTTTTGACACTGCGGATACTGACAGAACACATCAAAGATTAGCATCAAACATAATTTCGGAAAATGTGTATGTCGATGATGTGTTAGCTGGTGGACACACATTACAAGAAACCATTAAAGCTCGAAAATAGCTTATTGCTGCCATGGAATCTGCAGGATTCGAAATGGGCAGCAAATGACTCACAAATTAATGAAGATTTATCAAGCGAAAAATTGCTCCCAGGGAATTTGCTTGACATTTCTGAGGATGCATCTACCAAAACTTTAGGCATTCGATGGAATATATCGGCTGATGTCTTTACTTTTACACCTCCAAACTTGGAAAATAGAAATTCATATACAAAACGGGAAGTACTTTCTACCAAAGTGTGGAGAAACTTCGTTAACAATAGTTGTGATATAGAACATCTTAAAATCCCAAGATGGATTCATTATTCTCCAAGCAGCAATATTTAAATACCTGGATTTTGTGATGCTTCGGAGAGTGCTTATACTGCCGCATTATATATAAGAGTGGAGAAAACTAACAACGAAATACAGACTTTTCTTTTGATGCAAAAACAAGAGTAACTCCAATTAAAAAGGTCTCAATTCCCAGATTGGAATTATGCGGAGTTGTCAAAATTGACAGCTTCAATACTAAAAAAGCCTTCAAATTCCAAATTTTTCTGTACAATATTGGACAGATTCTACTATAGTTCTTGCATAACTAAAAATCCCCCATGTCAATGTCTGAGATCTTAAAAAATGTTGGAAATGAAAACTGGAAACATGTAGACTCAGAAGATAACCCAGCGGTCATTACGAGTCGCGGTTGCCCACCTTGCGTATTAATTAAACACCAGTTATTGTGGAATGGACCGCATTGGTTAAAATTACCAAAAAATAATTGGCCATCACATGAAATGATTGAGGAAACTGATATTGAAGCAAAAATAGTAAATGTTTTGGCAATAAACATTGGGGAAGACCCCTTAAAGAATTTCTCCTCTTTATGGAAATTTTACCGTACCTATGCATATGCTTTGAGATTTGGAGAAATACTGGAGAAAATAGACGAAATTTAAGAATTATATCTCCGGAACTTACTGCCGAAGAAATCCATGAAGGAAAAAGAGCTGTCATAACACACAAAAATTCTACTTTCCAGCTGGATATGAATTATTACAAAGGGGATATTGAATATCATCAAGAAGTTCTTTATTAACCCATTTTTAGACTCGAAGGGTATCATACGAGCTAATGGTAGATTAATACAGTCGTCAGTTCTCACCTAAATGGAGCGCCACCCTATTATTCTGCCGTACAATGGAAATAAACACAATTACTTCTTTAATTTCCACATAAAATAACATTACATGGTGGAAACCAATTCTTCTTTCTCCACCCAAAACTGATTTTTCCGATAACTCTAGCCAACAGATGGGAAAAAATAATTTCCCAACATTTTTGTCAAAGATGGAAATTAGAATAAGATAGGTAGCTACACCGTAGAACAAAATGGAAATATGAAAAGGAAAATGTGAATGAAGCGGATTTGATAGTTATTAAATACGATAGACTCGGTCCGACTGAGTGGAAAATGGGTAGAATAGTGAAAACATATCACGGAATAGACACTAACGTACGAGTTGTTAAAATACGTACTACTGGAGGAACGATAACTCGACCCATATCAAAAGTCGTCAAATTGTTTTCCGACTGACTAGTCGGCCCCCCTTTACAAAAAAC
>NW_026877030.1:0-21012 GCF_032173495.1 Musca vetustissima | reverse complement strand
GTCAAAAAACTTGTTCATTGCGATATTGCGGAGAAATATATTACGACTGTCATGATGCTCGCTGCAAAGCATAGAAGAGAAAATGTAACTCTGTTGTATGTTGGCCAACACTATTCTCCCCCCGATTTCAAAGCTGATGTTATTAGATTTGTTTATGCCGGTACCGAGGTATATAAAATCGTTCACTACCTCGAAGCTGTAGTTTTCAAGTTCCACAGTTGGTCGAGTCTACTGGACGTCTTGCGCGTTGATACCATCAGCGTGGCCTTTTCGCCATTTACTTCCAGTCCCACTTTTGCAGACTCCTTCTCAATTCGTTCAAAGGTGTCTGTTACTGCTCGCAATGTTCGACCCATTATGTTCATGTCGTAGGCGAGTAATATATGCTATTTAGTTTGCATCTCGTATGACCTTTCCCAGGAGGATGTTAAACAGGTCACACGACAAACTGTCACCTTGTCTGAATCCTGGTTTGGTATTGAAGGGCTCCAATAGGTACTTTCCTACTTTAAAGTTATCCTGAATTAATTTCGCTGGAATGCCAAGAGTAGTCTGGCTTTAAATACCTCTGAACGGTCTGTTGAATGCGGCTTTATAGTCGATGAATATGTGGAATGTGTCGATGTGTTTTTCGTGGGTTTTTGCCAGGATCTAGCGCAGAATGATAATCTGATCAATGATCGATTTGCCAGGCTTGAAGCCGCATTGGTATGGTCCAATAAAGTCATTGGCCATTATCTTCAATCGCAAACATTGAATATGCGATGGGAAGGAGACTTATTCCTCTATAGTTGGCACATATCGTCTTGTCTCCTTTTTTGTGCACGGGGCTGAGGATGCTGAGGTTGCAATCATTCGGCATGCATTTCTCTAACAAAAGTGCATGCTTCTGACCAGCATCTGGCCACCGGTCTTGAATAGTTCTGCTTGTAAACCATCGGCATACTTCGGAAAAAAATTTTCAGCTTAGAAAAAAATTCGAAATCATTTTTTCGCCTATAAACAAAATTGGGAAAACTGGCAAAATATGGAAAAACTGTTTTCTTCTATAGAAAAATTTTTTTCGTCTATAAAAAAATGGAAAATAGTTTTTTAATCGACTGTAGCGCAAAAATTATGAAATTTCTTTTCGTCTACAGAAAAAAAAATTTTTCGTCTATGGAAAAAAATCCGTCTACAGAAAAAAATGAATATTTTTTCGACTATAGAATTTGTTTTTCCGGCTATAGAACAAATTCAGAAAAGCAATTTTTTCGTCTATAGATTCGGAAAACAACTTTTTCGTTTTTAGAAAAAAGATTGAAAACATATTTTTCGTCACGAAATTTTTTTCGTGTATAAAAAAAAAATCAGAAAAACAATTTTTTTGTCTATAGATAAAAATTCGGGATCATTTTTTGTCTATAGAAAAATATTCGGAAATATTTTTTTGTCGATAGAAAAAAAATAGGAGACATTTTTTTGTCTATAGGAAAATATTCGGAAATATTTTTTTCAGCTTAGAAAAAAAAATACATTTCTCGTCTATAGAAAAAAATTGGAAAGCAGAAAAAAAGATTGGAAACATATTTTTCATCAAGAAATTTTTTTCGTGTATAGAAAAAAATTCAGTAAAACTATTTTTTTGTCTATAGACAAAAATTCGGAAACATTGTTTTTATTTTTGTCTATAGAAAAGTATTCGGAAACATTTTTTTTGTCGATAGAAAAAAATTAGGAAAGCAATTTTTTTAGTCTATAGAAAAAAATTCGGAAACATTTTTTCAGCTTAGAAAAAAAAACATTTTTCGTCTATAGAAAAAATTTGGAAAACAATTTTTTCGTCTATAGAAAAAATTCGGAAAGCATTTTTTCGTCTTTAGATAAAAAGATTGAAAACATATTTTTCGTCACGAAATTTTTTTCGTATATAGAAAAAAATTCAGAAAAACAATTTTTTTGTTTCGCAAACATTTTTTTGTTCTGTCTCTAGAAAAATATTCGGAATAGAAAAAATTCGGAAAGCATTTTTTTCGTCTTTAGAAAAAAAGATTGAAAACATATTTTTCGTCACGAAATTTTTTTCGTATATAGAAAAAAATTCAGAAAAACATTTTTTTGTTTCGCAAACGTTTTTTTTTTCTGTCTCTAGAAGTTTTAGTCTATAGATAAAAAAACTCGGAGAGCTCTTTTTTGTCTGCAGGAAAAAATAGGGAAAGGAACTTTTTTCGTCTATAGAAAAAATTCGGAAAGCAATTTTTTCCGAATGTAGCGAAAAATTCGCAAAAATTTTTGTTCGTCTAGAAAAAAAAATAGAAAATAGTTTTTTCGTCTATAGAAAAAAATCGGAGACATGTTATTACGAGTGTATAACCACCATAATTTGTTCAAAACCCCTTATATTGCTGAAGATCTTTTTTCTGAGCGTAATTCCCACCTTCGCTAAATGTTAACTAATTAAAAATAACTCAATTTCAATACACAAATGTTTTCAGTAACATAAATTAATTATCAGTTATACCTTGAAAAACAATTAAGTAAATTCAAAAACGAAAAAGAGTTTTACATTTGTTTTCATTCAGACAGAAACCAAATTTGTAATCAATATTTTTTCTACCACTTCTTCTTCTTCTCCGTTAATTGTTATGTTTTCTTTTGTGTGTATATTTTACCGGTGTATGTTATTGTTTGCAATTCGTTTGAAATATTTCATAATGGCAACAAATGTGAAACGAAAAACAACCAACCAAAATATCGAATTGAAGTAATAAACTACATTTTTATAGAAGTAGATACGTAAGTAAGGCAATGAATGCTGCAACAATAAAACAAATCGAAAACAAAATTAGGTCAAATACCGAATTGAATATTCCATTATGAATTACATAGCCAAACAAGAGCAGCACAACGAATTTGAGACAATTAATAATTTCATCGATTCGGACATCGATGGCAGCTCAGACAGATCATGTGGTACATCAAAAACATTGATGTAGCATGATTGTATGATCTGTCTATGATCGTCTGGATGGATGGGGATGTCTCTATGAAAATTCAGTTCATTGTGACAATCTGGTTGTGTGAATCGTTTTTTTTTATTGATTTTTTAAAAAATACCATTGTTGTTGTTGAACTTTTGTTTTGTATATGGTTCTTCAATGAAGTTATTGTATACAAAACATTGAGATATTTAATAAAATATACAACATTTTTAAGTAAAATGTAAATAGACGCGACAGCGAAGTCTTTGTACATTGGATATTTATTTATCAAACATAAATTCTTGCCCAGAGAGAAGAAAGTATGAATTTTATTTGTCATCATTTCGCTCTTATCTAAAAGGTCGACATTTACTGCAAAATCAATTTTTTAATTTTTTGCATGGACGATATGTTAAGCTGCAATAACATTTCTTAATAAAACGAAAATCAATCAATTTTTTAAATGCATATAACCTCACAAAATAAACAGTAGTGCATATGAAATTTATAAAACTATTTGTAACAGTTCAAAGTATTCTTCGCAGAGCCTATAGAGTTTATATTTCTAGCCACGATATAGCAATTGGGGGATGTCTGTTACAATCAATTGAACAAAGTACAGGTCGCATTTATGATCCGATTTGGGTAAAATTTGGCACATGCCACTTATTATTTAGCCCAAGGAAATTGGAGAAAATCTGTTCAGATTTAGATATAGCTACCATATATAGTTTCGTCCGATTTTATGTAACTGGAGCACCATACTGCCAATATTGAATAGGTCTACATTGATATATGAATAGTTCTAGATTGATATATTCCAAGTTTTATTGAAATCGGTTCAGATTTAGATATAGCTCCCATACATAGTTTTGTCCGATTTTATGTAATTGGAGCACCATACTGCCAATATTGATCCGATTGAGACAACATTTTGCACAGAGTACTGAAATAGGTCCAGATTGATATATGCCAAGTTTTATTGAAATCGGTTCAAATTTAGATATAGCTCACTCATATATTTTTTCCGCTGATTTTTTATGGAATATTTCTCCGAAATCATTGTCATGTACTAACCCGCAATATATAAAAAGATCGGCCCGTCCGAACTTAACGACGTTCTTACCCGAGAAGAAAAGTACGAGTACGAGGAAAAATGATAACCAGGAATGCTAACTTCTTATTTGGCTTTTTAGTCGATTTTGAAGGATTGCCATTTTAGTTTGACATTGCAGTCGACGTCCGGTATAACGAATACTCATTTCAATGAATTCAGAATATAACCAATTAGCAAAATAGTCGACTTTTTATACCGACTATCGCATATTAGGAACGTTTTCCAATTTTTGGATGAAAAACTGCAACCAACTTCAGACTACTGTCATTTCTAAGCCACTCGTCCGACAGCTGTTAAAATTTTTCCAATGACAGCTCATTATATTCTTTGCAAGCGTACAAAAGCATTTTGGTGAGAATATTCCAGAAAAGAAGTTATTCGTGACGGATAGTGTCACGAATAACACTGGACAACCCCAATTGGCTATCGTTAGAGCACTCTAGCATTTAAATGGGCTATGTCTATACTTCTATTTGATGTCAAACTGACTAACATGAGGAGTTTGATGCCCAATTTACTTGAAATCGGGCCAAATATTAAGCGATTTCAAACAAACTTGTCACAGGATACGTTATACTAATTTCAGAACGTTTTGTTCCTATTGGTTCCTTGGTGCGTCAAGTACTTAAAATCAATCTATAATAAAAGGGAGCTATATCTAAATGTGGACCGATTTTCACGAAACAACGCAGACATCCTTCTAGGCTCAAATCGAAAGATATATAGGGACTTTGGGGTACCATTTACATGAAATCGGACGAAACTATACATGGGAGCTATATCTAAATCTGGACCGATTTCCACGAAACTTTACATACATCATTCTAGACCTAAATGAATAGGCTGTACCAAATTTCGTGCAAATCGAAAGATATATAGGGACTTTGGGGCACCATTTACATGAAATCGGACGAACCTGTATATGGGAGCTATATCTAAATCTGGACCGATTTTCACGAAACTTGGCAGACATCATTATAGGCCTAAATGATTAGCCTGTACCAAATTTCGTGCAAATCGAAAGATATATAGGGACCGTTTACATTAAATCGGTGAACCGATTTTTCCCAATTTCAATAGGGTTCGTCCTTGGGCCGAATAAGTAACCTATGCCAAATTTCATCCAATTCGGATCATAAATGCGACCTGTACTTTGTTTACAATTTAACATGGACAGACGGACGCACGGACGGACATGCATAAATCGACTTAGAAAGTGATTCTATGCATATTCTCAAAAGGAACCATGGGCATATCTCGATTATTTTTGCCTGTTACAAACATATGCACAAAGACATAATACCCTGTACCACAGTGTGGTGAAGGGTATAAACATATTCTAAAATGTGATGCTATTTCCAAATTTTTTGCTTTCATTCAATAAAATTAAAAAAAAAATAAAAATTATGCCGTTTGACTTTGTTGCAGTTTTTTATATCTCACCCTGTATATACTAAGTATAACGAATGGCGTAAAAATTATGAACTAGCATTATAAAAAATATGTAAACACATTGTAATTACTGTTATTGCGTTAATTAATATATTTTTGTTAGAAATCCATGTTAAACGTTAATTCACTATTCAAGAATGAACATTTTTGGTTTTCAATAAAATTTCACGTTGAAAAATTTCGCGATATAACGAATTTTCGCTATAACTAATGACCGGACAATATATCATCCGTTATGTCGGGCGTTGACTGTATATGGAGGTTATTTCGAAGCAATATTAATATCAAATCCTAAAATGTGATTTTTTAAAATCTAACCAATACTAATATATGGGAAATTACAAAATTCTTTTAAAATTCAATGAAAAAAATTTGAAAAATTTTTTATGCGAGCACATTCATGATTTTTGGTACATAGGTTAAGAAAAATATGCTGATTCGAAATATGTACGCTATATGTTATAGTGGTTTTAAATCTTGTATTTCAAATATAAATTAAATGAACTCCTATTTGTTGTAATTCGCGAATTTCTTCACCAATGAATGAACACATTTGTTTTCTTTGCATACTGGTCAAATCACATTGAATTACGCTTAAATTGTCGCGAAAAACAAATAGAAGCATTATGATATCTGAAAATAAAATAAATTAATTTTTTAATTAAATCGAAATGTTTTTCGAATTTTCGATTTTTTTAGTATGGTTAAGGGAATACGGTTTTGCCTTAATCTTCTAAAATATGCGACGCTTTTTTCTTCAAATTCTTTTAGATGATTGTTAAATATCGGTATATTCATCTGATAACAGTTTCGACTGTAAAAATGACTAAATATATTGCAGTTACAATACATACAAATTACCAATATTTAAAAGCATGCAATTCGCGTATTAGTTGAAATCAGTTGATGCGCATGCGGTTTTCGTATAAACCGAATCAATGTCTTTCAATAATTATGAATTTTTCGATGTTTAATTTAGCGGTCAAAGTGTACTATGCAAAAACCCTAAAAATTTATGCGCATCCGATTTCAGTAATCTCCTATGAAAATACACAAAAGGACACCTATTTTAAAAGGATCGGTTAAGAACCGCGGATGTGCCTCCAAAATTGATTTTGGATAAAATACGCATATTATTCGCGTATCGATATAATTTTGACCTATTTACACACAGTTTCGCGAATATGATAACACAAGAATGAATGTATGTGAAATCAATTCGAAGAAAAACGCGATTATATACGCGAATTTGTCAAAATAAGTTCTTGTAGTTTTTCCCACATTCAAGGTACCTATATCCGCAGTTTTATTGGGAGGAATTGAACATGGATAGGCGCATAAGATCCGGCACGTAAAAAAACTAAAATCACGCGGGGTTCCACGGAATTTGAATGGACTTTCTTAATTTTAGACTCAAAAAAATATGTTTTTTATAAAAATTTACGCACCAAATGTTCGTCTTTGGAAGCCAATTGCAAAGAAGCTACGGTGAGCACATTCATGAAATATACACTAAACGAAGCAAAATCACGAGTTCTACAATCCTATAATTAGTTTAGTCCATTATCTGGATGCGCATCCTAATTATAAGAAAATTTCAAAAAACACCGAAAATCCGGCTTCAAAATGTCAGCATCCTTTTTGGATGGATGCAGTGATTATATCGAAAAATCATACATTAGAATCATATTGTCCATAGGGTATTCTGCAACTTAGTCACTGATCACATGTGCGTGCGTTGTGCCACAAATCAGGAACGAACCACAAATCAGGAACGAACACAAAAAAACTCGTTGGCTTCAACACATTTTCACCCATTTTTTTACATTACCACCATCACAGCTTCCACCAAACTTATTATTTATTACCAATATTTTAAGATTTTGACAAGAACACTTCATTTTATAGAAATGAATTTAAATTATATGCAATATGTTCATATTTCGCGAGTTATAACCTTGCAAACCTCAGCTTCAACGAATTTAAAAGATTTTTGTAATTTCCCATATATATATTTTTTTCAAAATTTTTATGTTTTAATCACATCCCAAAATGTGAATTCTTAAATCTAATCAATAATAATGTCATACATCTTTTTTTAATTTTTATTTCAGGTAAACATATGTAACTCCTGCGGTAAGGTCATTAATATTCATCATTTATTTTGAATTGAATTTAATATTTTTATTTTGTTCAAAAAAGACGCATCCAAATTTTTTTGCAATGAATGCACGCATTTCTAATTTTTCCATTGTAAAAAAATTGCGTATGCGTCTTTGTTGAACACATTTGAAGGAGTTGCCAGATCGACAAAAATTTAACATGTGTTCATAACATAGATGGATATTTCCAAAACACTTTACTTGTTTCTCTTTATACCGTGTTTTTTGTGCTAGGCTAAGAACTTTCCGAACTGCCCTCGTATATACTCACAGAGAATCGTGTCAAAATTTGGAAGCGATTGGATTAGTAGTTTTTGAGTTATCGTGCCTGCTTTGAGAAAAACGAGTTTAAAGTTTGAGCCGATTTATTGTGTCGCTCGATGCTGACACAATAAATCGTCTACATCTTCAAAAGTTGTTGAGATTTTCACTTGACATTTTATAGGGGCATTCTTGAATTAGTTTAAGGTTCGAATTAAATCAAAACACAAAATAAAACTAATAAATTGTTCTTTAACTCAGCGTTTACACATGTAACTTTTTTATGCAACTCTTTTCGATTCTCTTTTGAATTTCTTCCCCCTTGCCACTTTTCATACCTCTCTCTCTCTCCTAAGAACTCTGCAGGGTTGCTTACAAAAGATGCATTTGTAAACCCCGAGTAACACATTATTTACCCCATCATGGATTCTCCAAAATAATACCAATATTTCTATATTTCGAAAACTTTACTGATTTTTTGATCGCTGATCATTAACAGAATATTGAACCAATGAAGAAGATGTTATTCGTCGTCATTATTAATCGAACAAATAAACAATTCGAATTATTTGCTTGTAACAGACAGAGTTGAATTAACTTTAACTAAACTTATTTATGACTTAATGGTTGTGAGTGAATGTGTGTGTGTTTGTCTGTCCGTCTGTCTGTTTATTTTTGGTATTAATACTTCATTCACAAAACAGTTTTCCGATCAAATGCCCATTCGCTCGCTAACGACTGACTGACTGTTCAACAAATGTTTATAGATGTTTGAACAAAGCAAAATGTTACAGTTTTTTATTTTACAAACATTTTTTTTTTGTTGTGTAAGCATTTTTTTACAATTGTTGTTTTTGTTGCAATAGACATTGGTTTTATTTATTTTTTTTTTTTTTTTTTTTTGATTCAGTTTAGTTTTTTTTATCAATTTGGTCTGTCATATTTTGTTTCTTGGTTTACTCGCAATAGCAAATAAACACGATAAAACGTGGAAACGTGTTGAAGATGAGACAAGAAAATAATTCCTAAAAAAGAAATACAGTTGCGGTCAAAAAAAAATAGTAGTATCTACTGAGAAAATGTTTGAAATATTTAATATTTAAGATATTTTTGCAATTACATTGAAAAAAAGTTAATATTTTCTTCGAAAATTAAACCAGTCTTACTTATTTACTTGACTGGTTTGTGAGAGAATGATTGTTCCATAAGCCGAGCTTAAACAGATTTCCAAGCGCGTTGGTCTTGTGCGCATCTCCTCCAATTTGAAATTCCACGTTCCAAGATGTTGTTTTCTACTTGGTCTTTCCATCTGATTCGTGGCCTTCCCCTTCTACGAGAACCATCATTAGGTTCGCTTTTATATGCCTTTTGTGCTGGGACATTCTCATTCATTCGCTCAACATGGCCTAGCCATCGTTGTCGCTGAAGCTCTATACGACTGACTATGTCGATGTCCGCGAATAAATTGTAAAGCTCGTGGTTCATTGGACGCCCATATTCACCGTCGACGCAGATCTGTCCGTAGATCTTTCAGAGTATTTTTTTTCAAACACCCAGATCCATACAACAGCACGGGTAGTATCAGCGTCTTGTAAAGTATGAGTTTGGTCTGGCGTATGGTGGCCTTGTTTCTAAACTGCTTACTTAGACCATATATGGTCTACGAATGTAGCATCTGGTGGTCATCACAATCCTTCTCCGAATTTCAAAACTGATGTAATTCGTTTTAATTATGGCGGTACCGAGGTATATAAAATCGTTCATCATCAGCTTGGTCTTCTAGCCATTTACTGCCAGTCCCACTTTGACAGACTCCTTTTCAATTCGTTCAAAGGTGGATGTTACCGCTCGCAATGTTCGACCCATTATGTCGATGTCGACGGCGTAGGCGAGTAACATATGCTATTTAGTGTCCAGAGTGTCATTTCTGTTAACATTTCCATCTCGTATGATCTTTTTAGCAGGATGTTAACAGGTCACAAGACAAACTGTCACCTTGTCTGAATCCTTGTTCGGTATTGAAGGGCTCCGAGACGTCCTTTCCGACTTTAACTGCTGACCTTGTGCCACTCAAAGTTATCCTGCATAACCGTATTAATTTTGAATGAATGCAGACATGGCTTTAAGGGGACCCCCGGGTCAGAAAATTTTTTGATTTAATTCGAATCTACACTAATTTAAGAATGGCCCTTCAAAATTTCAAGTGAAAATCGCAAGAACTCTTGAAGATATAACCGATTTATTGTGTCAGCATCAAGTGACGGCTAAAGGGCTTCTAAAACTTTAAACTCGTTTTTCTCTTTTGTGATTGGCGGGCACGATAACTAAAAAACTAATAATCCAATCGATTCCAAATTTGTACACGTTTCTCTGTGAGTGTATAGCTATCGTATGAACTAGGATAAAGCCAATCGGTGAACTTTTAACTTGGTTTTTGGTAAAAAATCGGCGATTTTCCAAAAATATTTTTTCCGGATGTTCCGATGTCCCAGTAAGGAGTTATCATGCCCGCCATCAAAAATAAGGACTTTACTTCAATCACCAAAAACAACAACAAAATTTTGTAAATAATTTTTCCTCTCTTTTAAATCTTCAAATATATATGTGCAAAGTTACAAACCTTAACAAGCATTGGTATTGATTTACCAGCCCATTGAAAATCTTGAAAAATTAAAATCGAGAATGGGAGGGGTTCCCTTAAATACCTCTGAACGGATAGGGCTGTCGAATGCGGCTTTAAAGTCGACGAATAGGTGAAATGTCTCGATATGTTTTTAATAGGTCTTTTCCAGGAATGGTGGATTTGCCAGGTATGTCATTAACCATTGGCTTCAGTCGTTCACACATCACGCTGGCTAGCACTTTATATGTGATGGAAAGGAGGCTAATTCCTTTATAGTTTGCACATATCCTATTGTCTTCTTTTTTGTGCACGGGACACAGGATGCTAAGGTTCCAATCATTGGGCAGCTGGTGCACTCTCCTGACCAGCATGTGATCATCGGTCTTGAATAGTTCGGCTGGTAATCCATCGGCACCTGCTGATTTATTGTTCTTTAGCTGATTAATTGATACTCTGACCTCATCTTGGCTAGGTGGTATAGACTCTATACCACCATCTCTTATTGGTTCCTGGTATCTTCTTTACTACCACTATTTAATACCAGAAGCTTTACTAAATGCTCCTTCCAGATCCTCAACACGCTATCTGTATCTGTCACTAGGTCCGAAAATTCCAACGGTGTTAGAAAGAGTACATGTCTGGCTCTCGTATGAACTAGGATTATTGACTTCGCTCTAAAATTAACAATATAGCGGACCTTTGAAAAAATATTTTTGGAAAATCGCCGAATTTTGACCAAAAATCGGGTTGAAAAATAAGGAAGATCTTCACCGATTGGCTTTATCCTAGTTCATACGATAGCTATACACTCACAGAGAAACGTGCACAAATTTGGAATCGATTGGGTTATTTGTTTTTGAGTTATCGTGCCCGCCATTCGCAAAAGAGAAAAACGCGTTTAAAGTTTGAGAGGCCCTTTAGCCGTCACTTGATGCTGACACAATAAATCGGCTATATCTTCAAGAGTTCTTGAGATTTTTACTTGAAATTTTGTAGGGACATTCTTGAATTAATGTAGATTCGAATTAAATCAAAAAAAATTTGACCCCGAGAATGGGAGGGTCCCCTTAAGTTCATGTTTTTGTATTGGCCCCTGTATAATTTATTTTGATAGTCATATACTCATTGTAAAAGAATAAAGATCCACAATCAAATTTGACTCAGATATTCCTTTATAAATTGACATTTCATGCAAAGCCAACTTAACAGACTCAGGTCTGTTCCTCGTATGCGTTTCCCCTTCTTGGTAATATTTTCGTAATATTATTTGATCAAATCTAAATAAAGTTCGAAGGTGGCACACATTGGTCCATTTCTGCTGTTGTCTTCCTCAAAAGTTAAAAACAACTTTCATTTGGTTTTCCGATTGATCATCCGATTTTATATAGGGTCTATAGGGTTTGTGGAACTTCTCATAGATAATAAAAACATATACATAATATAGAGTGGATGATGAATCCGGTGTGGTCTTGGAAGACCTAAATGTTTACACCAAACATAGATTAATGCAACTCTCTATGGGTTCATCATCTTTGTCAACTCTCACCAGACCTTCCCATTTTTGAAAATTATGAATTAAAAAATGACCTTCTTAAACAACAGTAGCATACCAATATAAGAATAAATATAAAATATTTATCGGCAACATCGACTGACGTTTTTTAACATGGACAGTGCTATATTTTGTATCACATCTGTATGTAATTTGATAATTATAAAGCAAGAGGTAAAGAATTTTCAATGCCAATCGTTATTTTCCGCTTAAATAAGTCTTGAAGAAATAGGTTCAAATAATTAATAACATGTTCTTGTACAAAGGTATATAATAATATTTGTCGTTTTGTATTCGCATACAAAATAACCATATATAAATAAATATTGCACATAATCGTAATTTCCAAGAACACCAAAACCCCAAATTTAATAGGAATAAATGCCATTAATAATTCATTCAATACCACAAAACACACACAAGGATTCACGAGATTTGTTCAGAAAGTATAACAAATTTTTGTATTTTTTTATGATCTCGTTCAGTTTCAGTTTATATCTCATCATTTTTTTTTTTTAAACGACCATGGTTTTAGTCTAACAATTTTGAAATTAAAAGATGAATTCAAAAAACCAAAATGAAAACATTATTTAAACAAATAAAAGAAAATTGCCTAACAATAACTTCCGAACAAACCTCGTTCCCAAAAATTGTTCATGCATTGTCAAAATTTGCCACAATTGCAAATTGCGATGACTTCATCGGGAGATCCTAAATACTTTATTCAGCATTCAAATCGTCACTCTGTTATTGGTGTAGCCGGCGATCATAAATAAATTTCATTGAACCATTTGTTGTTATGAATCATCATCGTCAAGTCTTCGGATTATTAAAAAGCGACTTGTCATTATCACGTTCGAATTTATTTGCATAATAATGAGGTTGGCGAGAGATTATAACGTTTTTGTTCTCACTTTTGAAAAGTGGCACTGGTAAATATATACACACATATACACATCATATTTATTAAATAAATATTTAAACTGTAATGTGATAAACATGTCAAATAACTGTTAACTGTAATAAATGAATGAATGACCTCTCGAAGAGGACAACAATGTTTATATCAAATTGAATATTTGACAATGTTTTTTATTGAAAAAATCCATAAATTTGGGATGTTTATTTCGAAAACAACCGAAATCTTCTTTAAATCGCTAATTTTTTATATAATATATAACAAGTAGAAACTTTTAGGTGTTCAGCCAGGCCAAGAATTGTATGTCATCCACCAAAAGTTAACCATTGAAAATAATTGAAATCTGTCGGGACCCTTACCAAAATATGTCTAAGGGCCAGATCATACCTGAAATGTATCGCGGCCATTATAAGAAGAATGCATATGTAATGAAATGGGTATATATAGGAAAAAGGTTTTCACCCACCAAAAATCCAGAATGCCAAATTACAGGCACATACAGGTTGGACCTTGGACCATCAAAATATTAAAAATGGGACGAGAACTTTTTTATGTACTGCCCATTCTGTTGGAAAATATATCTAACAAAGTGGAAATACCTAAAATGGATACTACTGCAGAAATTTTTTGTGACAAAGTTTATAATCCATCATGAACCCGGAATGCCAAATTACAGCCACTTCGGTTGCGCCTTTGACCAAGTTTAAGTTTAAGTTTATATTTATTGAGTCTTTTTTTAAACAATGTTAATATATAAATAAGATACATAATATGAAGGACTTATGACTATAATGTATTATCGTAATGCAGTGACAGACATTACAGCACCTAGCTTTTACATGAAATGAGACATAAAATGTGGGTATACATCAGTTAAAGTTACGTACATCCTTGCTCCCGAGACTAATACAATAAGAAGGGATAATTTATCCAGGGTTTATGAACTTAAAACTAATGATACAAAACAAAAACAAAACAATGAACAGACAAAAAAGTAAAAGTAGGTAAATCAATAACTACCCACGATGCGTACCGGTCAGTGCCTTTTCGTAAAACTGGGTAATACCCGCTTCGGACTCGTACTTATACCCTATAGGTGATGGATAATTTGTGTTATACCAACCAATGTTCACTTGACTATTACATGCTTCATTCATATGCACATTTTCATGAAACTCTAATCTTGCATTGAACTTATCCAAGATCGTACAGATATAGGTAGACATACGTTGCAATTTTGAATTTTCATAAATAAAATTATTCGAATATCTCTTATTGACACATATAAAATTTTTTCCGATGCAAAGTCTCAAAATTTTTCTCTCAAAAACCTCTAGCTCTTTCACAACAATTGGTGATATGTTAAACCAGACAGGAAAGGCATACAAAATAACAGGCCTTATACATGTCTTGTACAACATTAATTTTGTACTTGCAATCAAAGCTTTATTGTTCAGAATTCTCAAAAATAAAATAAAAATTCCTCGGGCCTTATTTAATGCTTTTCTAGCATGTGAATTAAATTTAAATAGTTTGTTAAACTCTACTCCCAAGTACGTAATTTTGTCTCTAAAGGGAATTTCAATGCCATTTAATGCCAGTTTTAAATTCTTACTCTCGGGAACTACAGAACGTTTACATTTTCCAGATGCATTTCTAATGCAAATTGCTTCGCTCTTGGAAGTGTTAATTTTGATTCCCCATTCATCATAAAATTGCTTAACATTATGCAGGTATTGTGAGATATTGTCAGTAGCACAAACTGGTGACTCGTGGTGTGAGTACAAAAGTGAGTCGTCAGCGTACAGAATACCCGAAGCGTTTTCTTGGGTATGAGGGAAATCGTACATTAAGATGTTGTACAAATGCGGTGCTAGCACAGATCCCTGCGGGACGCCAGAGCTTATATGTGACAATTCGGACACTTGATTTTTATATAGAACGCAAAATTTTCTGTTTGTTACGAAGCTCTTAAATAATTTAACAACCTCAGGGCTGAATCCAATTCTTATCATTTTGGTCAATATTCCATAGTGGGAGGCATGATCAAAGGCCTTCTCAACATCTAGGGAAACTGCAACGGTACACTTCTTTTCACGAAGGTTCAGAACGATATCATTTGTGAATTTAGTCATTGCATCAACTGTGGAATGTCCTTTCTGAAACCCGAACTGTGAATTAGGTATATACGGTAAAGTGACTCCTACATCCATTTTAATACGTACAATCATTTCAAAAAGTTTACCAATGTTAGATAACAAGGATATAGGCCTCAAATTAGATATGTCATCATTATTGGGTTTTTTCTTTATGGGAACAATTTTAGAGACTTTCCAAGATTCTGGGAAATAGCCGTTTGAAATGCAGTTATTAAAGATAATGGTAAGAAATTCAAAGGCCTTTGTTGGAAGCTTAAGAATTGTGAAATTAGAAAGTTTGTCTATTCCGAAAGATTTCTTATTTTTAATAGTGTTAGCAACAGCCAGAATTTCATTTAAATTTGTTAAATTTACACATCCTGTTTGATTTCTAGCATCTGAATCACTGGAAAATACGTGACAGTTCTGTGGAACGTTTGCAATATACCCGTTTACAAAATCTTCACTTACAGAAGGGAGGCTAGCAGCGTTATTATAAATGTTATAGAAAAAAGATTTTAAAAGCGTAAGACATTCAGAATCATCACTTATAACAGTACCATCTACGGCAAGTTTGTCTATCGGACGGGATCTGTGATGACCAATAATCTTAAAAACTTCCTTATGCGCCTTTGGCCCCGGTTTAATATTTTTAAGTTTATCTTGGAAATTCGAAACTTGCTCAAGTTCTACCTGTCTCTTTATCATTATACTTAATAATTGGATCTGTTTCGATAATCTCAGATATTCCGGACTGCGCCTGTTATTGGAGATACGGTAAATCCGTTTAAGCTCCTTTTGCCAATTATATTTTATTTTGAACAGCTGTTTTATCCTATCTGATACTGTAAATTGTCTTTTTTTCAAGTCAAATTTTTCAGAATGAAATTCAGAGACCGAATTAACCACAGAAGTAAAGTGATCTACATACTGATCGATTTCATCGTTAGTCAAATTTCTATCAGCATTGGGATAATGGTCCAAAATACCTTGAGCTACATCATATTTGAAATCATTCCAATTCGTATTTTTGTAGCTTATAAAAGTAGGTAGTGGCTTTAAAATAATTTCGACACTTGGAAGATTAACGCTAAGCTTGAGTGGATAGTGATCTGAAAAACTTGGTAAACAGGAAGTAGAATATATAGGATTGGGCAAGTCTATAGCATTAGAACTGATAAGAAAATGATCCAAATATGATGAACCATTAGGAAAAGTAGGACAAGAAGAAGATATTCTGGTAAAGAAATGTGGATGTTGTTGGAGGTGATCATAAAAACTATTCCCATTTATGTTATTCATGGTATCCCCCCATGAAACATGTCTGGCATTAAAGTCGCCGCCAACAAAGGTAAGATCAAAATCCCTGGAATATTGACCTAAACAAATCAGAGAACGTGAAATCTGCGATTGATCAGAATTCCCCGGTAAGTAAATGGAGCCAAGCAAAATTTTTCTAAGGGCGCCATTAATATAAACATCAATCGAGATAAATAAACTAGGGAAACTAAAACCCGAAATAATCTCTTTACTGAACTTGTAATTTTTCCTTAGCAAAATAGCTACCCCTTGTGAGGTATTGTCTCTGAGAAATTGACAACCCTCAAAATTAATATTTGCACCAGGTCGCAAGTGCGTTTCTTGAATGAATGCAACGTCTATATCATGGGTGTTGACTAACTTGTACAATTCGTATTTACGGCCATATTCAATTAATGACCTAACATTAAATGTGATGAGATTTAACATATTACGGACCATAAGTGATATTAACTTCGTGCAAGAGACTAACACACTGTTGTATAGCCTCATCCTTTGACATTGATTTATAATTTCTTAGGAAATTCAAAATTTTATCTTCTAATGAAATCGTCTTAGGGGGACAAATTTCTTTAGCGATTTTTAAAAAATCTTCAATAAGTCTCGGTCTCTGTGAAGAGCCTGAAGTTAGGTTAGCGGAACACTTACGGGATGCATCTGAATAAGAAATATCCGGCTGTATAATAGAGGATAAAGCATTAAAAACATTATTATTTACTTTCGATTTTCTTTCCAAAGCAACTGTTTTAGCTCTCTTCTTCAGTTCAACATACTTTTTATATTCAGGACAACCCCTAAAACTTGCGGGATGACCACGATTCCCACAGTTGATACAGTAGGGTAGATTCCCATCACCTTGAACGATTTTACATTCGCCTTTGGCGTGGTTTTCACCACATTTGACACAAACAGATTCTCTATTGCAATTTTGCGACATATGACCCCATTTTTGGCATCTCCAGCATTGGACATCCCCCAAGTTTCTTTTCGGCAATTCCCAATAGACTCTTTGCTTCAATACATACCTCAGCGACTTCAATTCTGATACCGATTTACCCGACAGTAGAGTTACAAGATAAAGCCCTGTATCAATATCATTTTTTCTAGAGTAAGAAGTGGTAAATTTAGAGACGTCTTGCACCGTATCTGGAACTAACATATCTAGGTCTGCCTTAATATCATCAATTTGAGTTTCATGAAGAAGTCCGCGGAGAACTATGGTTTGTCGTTTCAACTCTTTTGGAGTATAAGAAAACGAGTCCAACTTTTTTTCTCGTAGAAGGCTCATTAATTCGGTGTGAACATTTGGATCTTGTAGATAAAGTTTGCTTTTGTGTCTGCTTTTATTAATAATTCTAAATTCGATGTTCCTAGCCTTTAAATCATTTAACAAACTATGCAAGTCTATGCCAAAAAGAAAAATAGGGGGACAGAACGATTTTCTATTCCTATCAGGTTTATCTACTACTTCTTTCAAAGGAGCAGGCCTATTATATGCTTTGTCAGATTTAATATCCAAATCACCTAATATGGAAAATCTGTTGCTTGACAGCACCAACTGTTCGGATGATTTTTTTGGAACATGAAGTCCAAAATTGGACATATCTACCTTAGGTTTTCTGGTAATAGTTGCAATTTTTCGTTTCTTTTGCACAAGTTGAAAATCTTCGTCTTCAGTCGGGATATTTTCCTCCTGATCCATATTGCACACCGTTTCTGCTGCAGTAGGTATTGCACGAATTTGCTCCGAGTTAGCATTCATTAAATTGTTGACGTCAATTGAAGGCAATTCTTCAATATTGGTTACAAGGGTAGTGGGTTTTGCATCGTTGCTTTTGGAAGCCATATGTGATGAGTCTGGCTGAACAATGTCTTCACCGCGATTTCCCGCAATTCGATCATCAGATTCATTATCATTAAAACAAGCATCGTGCAAGAGCTTGCCAATAGTTGTCTTGGATTTCGCTTTTTTGCTAGCTTTATCGGGAGGAATATTCTCTGCAAGAACGCGAGCGTCCTTGCTCAATGGATAAATATTCATTTCCCAATCGCAATGAAAATTTGCTCAGAACAAAAATTCAATGAAAAAAAAAATTCAATTTTTTCCTTTGACCAAGAAAATACATAAAATGATACGGAATTTAAGAACCCAATAAAATAAATTTTTCGGAATTATATTAAATTCTCTTCAATTAAAAAATTTATGAGGGAAAATAAAAACCAGTGAGCGGAGCAGTATATTCGGACGGGGCCGACCATACGATACGCTACACAACTACCACGTGACTCTAACTTTCTGCGGATTTTTATTCGTGATAGTTGCACCCTCTTGCCCGATTAGAGGTCAACAGAACCCCTTCCTTACACTGATATATTTTCCGAATATTTCTAATATTCGGTACTTGTCCATATTCCATTCCCCCCGGGTTGTGTTGTGATGTTCGGCTTATAATTGTGGCCTATAGATTGACTCGATAAAACACAACAAATTAATCACCGATCATTATAGGCGTTGTCCTTGACCATAACTGGAACCTCTTGGAAATTTCAAAGCGATTAGCCTTATATTTCCGCCCTCCAGTGTGGTGTAATGGGTTATTAAGTAATATCTGAATACGTAGACACCTGCAAATATTTAAGAGTAACTCCCACATCCGAGAACATACGACAATATAATTGGTATCAATTTAAAGGTCAACCGCTCCTCTTGGATATACCATCAATTTCTCTGGTCTATGTCTTTCAGGGGTAAATATATACGCTATATAGAATACAAATTTTGTCCTTTTTCACACAAAAGTCAGGATCCATTTGACCCGCTAAATATTGACAGATCTTAATCAAAACAAGCATGCTTATACTTTGGCCGATCCCATTCTTCTTGTGAAAATTCGCGATATTTGGGCCATAATTGCGGCCTCTGGAGCGACCAGAAAATCAGACAAGAATAACATTTTGTGGTCCATTTCATCTCCTAAATATTAACCGATCTTTACCAAATACTATAGGAGTCTTCATTGGCCAAAACCCATCCTACATGCAAAATTTCGTAAAGATTGGTCCATATCTGTGGCCTGTATCATGTTTACAAATTATACAGACGGACGGACACACATGTCTAGATCGATTCAGCTAGTCGAGATATGACGATCGGTATACTTAAAGGTCGGAACTATATACACATGTTTATGCGAAGAAGTTTTTTACTCACTAAAAACCGGGTATGCGGAATTACAGCCACATCGGTTAAAAAATATCAGAATGTCTTGTTTATTCTTTTAGATAAAAACCCTAACCCAATAAGGCAATGTATCATCGGAATAGCAACATCGGTGAGACGTGAATTTTATATGGATCTATGTCAAAACTAAAACCTATATGTTCTGTCAATATGGTTTACCATAAGCCGAGCTTAAAAAAGATTTCCAGGCGCATCGGTCTTTTACGCAGTTTTTCCCATTTGAAAGACCATGTTCGGCAAAGTTGTCTTCCACTTGAAATAAAATATTTCCCAGTAATGTTAGTTTATTAAAGGGTGGACTCATCAAAAGAGTGTTCTGTGTGTGTGTGGGATGATATTAAATTTGTATCCCGTTTCCATAAATAAAAACTCACACAAACACACACATAAAATGATACATGCTGTTTATTGATCTCCAAAAAACAGTTTGTGTTATTTTCATAACATTAAAATGTTGTAATTAACCTACAAAACCGATCGGTCATAAAATGTTATTTTTATGACGAAATGTCGATAATACTTACGACAAACGAACATTGAACAACGAACGTTAATAGGGAAAATCTAAGAATTAAAAAAGAAAACTAATCTGTTAAATTAATTTAATGGTATGCTGGTAGTAAAGGAAAAAATTTATTTTAATGTTTTTTTCTCTCTTTTTAAAAAAAGGAAATTAAATTTTTTTTATTTGAGTTTTTGACTATGAGGGCGATGATCTTTGAATTTTCTCTTTTTCGAATCGAGCCTAATGATCGAAGTACATTCGCTATCATCGGCATACTCTCTGATAGTGATTCATCAATAACACAAGTTAGTAATTTTATTTTATTTACTGGTTCGTGCTCGTTACCAGAACTAACAGCTTTATTGATATCTTCTCGGCCTTCCATTCTAAGGATTGGAAAAATTAACATTAGGCGGGTGTTCAATATCATAATATTTCAAGAAGCCATCAATTTCAAATTATACACGTATTATGTTTATGTGAATGAACCGGTTACTTCGGTTGTGCTATTACTGCAACTTTTGATTTCATTTTTTATAGCATACTTTTAGGCATATCGAAGGTGTTGAACACTTGCTTGTATAATATTCTTAATTTTGCCTAATAGAATATAAAGTTACCACGTTCAACGACAAAAATCAAGAATTTAGATACTTTGCTTCTTCACCACCAGTGGCTCCCTGATGCAATAATAAGGTGATATATCAAAAACCATGTGTTTTTATGCGATCATCTGTCAAAATACAAAGTTTGAACTCTGAT